>NC_137690.1:8577219-8597219 GCF_963989245.1 Nansenia antarctica
AGACAGGACTTATGGCCAGGTGCAGGCAGGCAGACAGACAGACAGGACTTATGGCCAGGTGCAGACAGACAGGACTTATGGCCAGGTGCAGGCAGGCAGACAGACAGGACTTATGGCCAGGTGCAGGCAGACAGACAGGACTTATGGCCAGGTGCAGGCAGACAGACAGGACTTATGGCCAGGTGCAGGCAGACAGACAGGACTTATGGCCAGGTGCAGGCAGACAGACAGGACTTATGGCCAGGTGCAGGCAGACAGACAGGACTTATGGCCAGGTGCAGGCAGACAGACAGGACTTATGGCCAGGTGCAGGCAGACAGACAGGACTTATGGCCAGGTGCAGACAGACAGGACTTATGGCCAGGTGCAGGGAGACAGGCAGGACTTATGGCCAGGTGCAGACAGACAGACAGGACTTATGGCCAGGTGCAGACAGACAGGACTTATGGCCAGGTGCAGGCAGACAGACAGGACCTATGGCCAGAGGCAGGCAGACAGACAGACAGGACTTATGGCCAGGTCACACTACTACAATACTCTATGGCTATTGTGGTCCATCTTTCACATCACCATTTTTCCTACACAGACGGTCTAACAGCACACATACAAGATAGATGCAACAACCACTTGTCTTTGTTATATAATAATATGGCTAAGTACTAGGCTTACAAACTAAAATAAGAATAATGTGTTGGAAAAGGTTTAAATACCGGACGTTTTTTTTCTTTTCAGGGATTAGTCAGACCCACTAGACAAGACGTCTCAGAGAGGCGCATCTCTTACCTGGTCAAACGAGCGCTTGTATGATTTGATGTTGATTGATTGTCGAGCAAAATAATGAGCTATTATTCCCGTATTACTTAGCAGCTGGGGGGTACGTAGCAAAGAGAATGTCGGTACAAGCAGAGATAAAGCTAGGAGATATATCCTTTCCTTTCCTTTCGTCCTCTAGCTGGCATCTCCGTCGGCTTGTGTGTTCTCGGAGGAAAGCAGAGTAGTAAAAAAAATAATTAAAAAAACATAAATTATATATGTATTTTTTGGACGGACATCCTATTTGACCAATAGTACAAAGCACATGTGAAGCGGCCACCAATGATACTCTCGTATTCACTTGCAAGTGGGCGGGTAGTGTCCTAAACGCAGCCATAGATGACACAATCATTTGATTGGCTTGTTAGGAAACCAATAAGAAACTACTATTTTAGTAGCAGAACCCAATCAGATTGTTCAAGGCGTTGCCTGCCTATATCTGTTGTGAATGACGTAATTCTTTTTGGCGTTTATTGTTGTTGTTGTTTTTTTTAGATAAAATGAAATGGATTAATGAAATAAAAGGTGGTACGGTGTGTCAATACTGTGTGCATTTGAAATTATTATTACTCTGATTTGGGTTGCAAAGTTCATGCTTAGAATGTTACGTGACGTCACTCACGATAGACCCATATTCTTCCGGGTTACAATTCAGCGTGGCCATGTGTGTCCCGTGTGATCTCTGAAAAATGTATTTTTTGTAACATAATATAGCCCTAAACATTAATATGAGTTCCCAAAAAGGCAACTCCTCACGATCGCGCGCCCAGAAGCACAAGAACTCGGTCGCTTTCAAGAATGACAAGTACGGAGCGACTATTCAAGTGAAGGTATGAGATGTCACATAGGCACGGTAGTATTATTATAACAGCATAGCTATATAGCCTAGCTCAATAATGTTGCAGCCTGGTAACTATTAAGGAAGCTATTATGTCTCTTGTCTAGTTTCAGCAGGGTTGATTTAAATGAAGTGTTATATGAAGTCCTGTGCTGGGCATCAAAGTCTCTCGTATTATATCAGCCGTGGTTCGTGACTGATGGTGTCTCTCTGGTGATGTGATTGCAGAAAGCAAACTCAAAGCTGCACGACGGACTATGCTCACGCTGCAAGGAGGTTCTGGAGTGGAAAGTCAAGTACGGCAAATACAAATCCCTTACCCAACCTCGGAAATGGTGAGATGCACACACCATTAAAAGACCCGAACTACCCACTGTACATACTTTGTGTTTTGTCCCCCGCCCCCACCTGTGGTGTATGTCCCCACCTGTCCTACCCGCTGTACATACCTAATGTTTTGTTGTATTGTTCTTCCCATGATGGATGTATATTTATCTTGTAGATAGTACTAGTTATTTGTCTGTATTATCTTGTAGATAGTACTATTTTTTTTTTGTCTGTCTTACATGTAACGATGAATTGAGAATCAAGGACCCCAATTGAAATAAGCCAGTGGCTTTCTTGGGTTTTTATCCTGTTAGTTGACCTTGTATGTAATATGTACTTTCATGTACCTACTTCTGCAAATCTTCTAATAAAGTTTTCAATCAATCAATCTCTTTCTCTTTCTCTCTCTCTCTCTCTCTCTCTCTCTCTCTCTCTCTCTCTCTCTCTCTCTCTCTCTCTCTCTCTCTCTCATACTCACACACGCACACACTCACACTCACACTCACACACGCACACACACACACACTCACACACACACACACACACACACACACACACACACAACATGCCGAACGAATACCCTTCCAAAGGATGAGTGCAAAAGAAGCTGCTGTCAGTCACATAGCATTTTAGTACTTGCACACAGATAGTAACAACTTAATCCATCTTGTGTCATGCCCCTCTCTCTAATCTCTCTCATCCTCCTCTTCCTCCCTCAACTTGGTTTGCAATAAGACAGAGTGAAGCTTGTTTGGATTATTGTTGTGTGAAACGAAGGGGTAAAGAAGGGGGTGTGGGAAAGGGAGATGGTTATTCAAGAGGTGTGTCTGTGTGCTTCTATGCTCCTGTGTGGTTCAGTGTGAAGTGCTTTGAGAAGGCCGTGAAGGATGCATATCACGTCATTTGTAAGCCCTGCGCCCTGAAGCTGGACCTGTGTTCCAAGTGTGGGAAGAATGAGGAAATCGTCATTCCGTGAGTGCTCCCACGCCATTGTGTGTGTGTGTGTGTGTGTGTGTGTGTGTGTGTGTGTGTGTCTGTGTGTGTCTGTGTGTGTGTGTGTGTGTGTGTGTGTGTGTGTGTGTGTGTGTGTGTGTGTGTGTGTGTGTCTCTCTGAGAGAAAAGCAGTGGGTTAAGCTGTTGGAGGCGTTGCTGGGGAACAGTGGTGTCTGTTTCGTGGAGAGGGGTGGGGGGGCGCTAGAGAGGATTTAATTGTTCAGGGAGCCGCCTGTCAATTGAGGTCCAGATGGTTTTCCCTTAGTCACAAATTACATGCTTTATAAATTACCGGTACACGTTTTTATCAATGATACACTACTGTGATGTATTTTGTGATTTTTAGATTTACAGATATTGATTTACAGGACCTGATTTTCTTCACACTTAGGGCAAATGTGAAATATATATTTGTGGTCTATGTGAGTTTATAAAAATCTATTTTAAGCTGCAAAATGAGACGTCCTACAAAACCCCCAATGGTTCATAACACAATAGCGCCATCTAGTGGACATAGTAGTCATTTCAGTGTGTAGAAATCAAGGATTTAAGTTGTTTCCTGATTCTTATTTATCCCACTGCTCATAGGGTAAGGACGGCGGAAGACGTAGAGGAAGAGGAGGAAGATACCAACCAAAAGAAAAAAGGACGGAAGAAGAAGGATGTGGATGAGTTTGACAGTGACGATGATGATGATGATGATGATGACTTTGGAAGTGATGACGATGATGAATTCTTTAGCGTGGGCTCTGAGCCTAAGGAGCAGGCAGCAGCTGGTGCCAAGGCCTCTCTACCTGACGTGTCACGTGTTCATTTCCAAGACTAAAAAGATTCATTCAGGAACATCCACAACTGTCACTTTCATAGAGCTCCAGAGGCTTGTAATGCTGTCATGCTTGTGGAACTATTTTCATTTTGTTCATATCTATCCCTTGTGATTATACATAGCCTACTTTTTTAATCATCATTCCACACTGTGGATTTCTACTCTCTGAATTAACAATGCAGTACCTCACTGTTTTGAGTTAGAGTCACAAAACCAACAAACCCTGTCTTAAACTGACTGAAGTGTTTTCTAATAAAAACTGTCCTCAGGTCAGGCTCATGTGATGATGTGTTTATGGAAGGGTGTTTGTCTTAGATATGAGTGACAAGTGTTGCTGGTCAAAAGTCATTAGGGGAAATGTCAAACACAGGAGATTTGTTTATGTGATATAAATGTATGAATAATGTAGGTTCCAGTGTTGGTGCAGGATGTACAGTAGTTGACGTCAAAATCTTCGATAGTTCTATAGTTCTATGACTTACTTACTTGACTTATGCCGTTGAATCTCTTGCAGAGCAAAGGCCATCAACGACTCTTCTCCATCCATCACGGCTCTGGGCTTTCTTTTCCACCTCTCCCCAGCTGGTACCCTGCCTCTTCAACTCCGCCTCAGAGTCCCGCCTCCAGCTGTTTCTGGGCCTTCCTCTTTTCCGCTTTCCCTGTGGGTTCCATGTCAGGGCCTGTCGTGTGATGGTAGCTGCTGGTTTGCGCAGGGTGTGACCAATCCATCCCCACTTCCGTCTCCTGATCTGGCTCTCTACTGGCTCCTGGCTCCCTCTTTGCCACAGTTCCTTATTACTGATTTTATCTGGCCACCTGATTTTGAAGATGCGCCTCAGACAGATGTTGATGAAAGTCTGGATTTTCTGCAATGTTTTCTTTGTCATTCTCCATGTTTCTGAGCCATAGAGAAGGACACTTTTGACATTAGAGTTAAAGATGCGCACCTTCGTTGGAGTAACTATTTCCCTTGAGGCCCAGATGTTCTTCAGGATGATAAAGGCTGCTCTGGCTTTGCCTACCCTAGCAGTGTCATCACTGTCTGTGCCACCCTGCTTGTCAATGATGCTGCCAAGGTAGGTGAAGGAGTCGACTTCTCTGATGGGTCTGTCGTCTATGATGACGGGGGTGGTGTTCGGGGTGTTAATCCTCATCAGTTTGGTCTTTTCCTTGTTCACCCTGAGGCCTGCTGCAAGGGATGTGATTGAAAGCTGGGTGGTCTTGTCCTGCATGTGGTTATAGCTGTGTGACAGGAGTGCCAGGTCGTCAGCAAAATCGAGGTCATCAAGCTGACTATAGTTCTATAGTATAGCTATATTGGTTTTGTCTGGACATCCTTCTGTCACCGGCTCTTTAACGTGTTATGGTATCTCTCTGGTATTGGAAAGAGGAAGCATGTTGTCTTCTTTTAGCTTTATACTCCAACAGTTTAGATTTGAAATTCTTCTTCTTTTCGTGTCCACAAGAGAGTCAGTTACAAGGCTTGGCTAGATGTGGTTCAACCACAGCTGAACACATTGCTGTCCCTTCTCATTGAACTCTGCCAAGTCCGATGCTGTGCAGGGCTGCTCCAGCAGGGGGCATATCAGGAGGTGCTGCATGGTCTGTGGTTCAGTGCCACAGTCACACACTGATAGATTTGAAATCAAACATTTACATTCATGAGGCTGCTATTGGTGTCAACATGAGGACCAAAGAGACATCAATGAAAGGTACAGTCGATGGCCGTAATAAAATGAAATAGAAAGAGAAACTGTCCCATAGGTCAGGAACACTCTCCAGGAGGTAGGCATGAGTGGCTTGATGTGGCAGAATTGGGCATTTAAAGGGCATTTATAGCTGCCACAACAACTGGCTAACTTGTCTTTATTGCTGATGTTACTGCTGACTGCAGCAGCAGAATGTGTTCTGAAGTGTAACAGAAAGTAAAACTAAGTAAGTAAAATGTATTTGTATAGCACCTCTCCCAGACCAGGGGTCACAAAGTGCTTTACATATAGAGAACATAATAAAGAAGAACATAATAAAACATAATAAAAGAGCGAAAGTCATAGCAGGTTAAAATAGGCAAACAAGTGAAAATAAGAACAAGTAACAGACAACAGGTACAACAATATCAACAGGACACAGAAAGACAGGCTTTTGGGGCTATGCAAAAGCCTGTCTATACAAGACAGTCTTTAGCTGTTTTTTAAAAGCTGTTAGAATAAAATCAAAATCGGTTCTTTTGTCGGTTCTCCTCCAAGAAAGAGGAGAGATGTTCTCTTGCACAAGTGGTATATTTATTGAATATCACACGTGTAGTACAGAAATGCACTTTAACCTGAGACGGTCTCAGAATAAGGTGGTCTTCTTCAGATTACAATACATTATATACTTTCACAAGACACAGAGTTCTTCCCCTTTTGGCCACTATGATGTAAGAGCTGAATGGCCTATTAGAATGTTCTAAAACTATGAAGAGAGTGTTGTCTTGTGTTAGACGTGAGAGTTTTTTATCGGTTCTTACAACACCTGGATTCATGGTCATCAGACAGTTCCCAGACAGTAGCTTACAATGGGTCGTATGTGTTCTTAGGATACAATATTGATAATGTGCATATTCAAACATGAAAACTGATATGATATGTAACATCATGAAAAAAGCAGCTGGTGCTGGAGAATGGACAATAGGACCTTTGAAAAATATATATCCTAACAAAGCCTCGACCGAGACCGCTGATCTAAGATCCCAGGGAAGAGCATTCCAAAGCCTGCATGGGAGCCACGGTTTGGAATGCTCTATCACCCTTGGTCTTCAATCTGGCACGGGGGACAACCAACAAACCCTGGTCAGAGGACCTGAGAGACCTACTGGGGCTGTAAGGACGCAGGTGCCTGACCATGGAGGGCTCTGTAGGTGATGACCAGAACCTTGAAATTAATTCTATATTTAATGGGGAGCCAGTGTAGGGATGCTAAGATGGGAGTGATATGACATGACTTTCTGGACCTAGTCAACAGCCTTGCAGCTGCGTGTTGGACAATTTGTAGCCGGCCCAGGGTGGATCCGTCGAGGCAGGTGAACAGGGAATTGCAATAGTCCAATCGGGATGATCCAAAAGCGTGAATGATCATTTCCAACATCTTGTCTATCATCTTGGCAAGTAAGTACAAGCAACTGCCTCCAAATCCATTGCTCCATTGGATGGCACTTCATCATACAGTAAGATGCCATAGCATGTAAGGGGATTTGCAGGGACACAAAAGCAGAAGGTTATTGACTGGCTGTGTCAATATTCAGATTTAAATCCAATTGAACATGGATTTCATTTCCTGATCTTCTTCTTTCGTGCAACATCAGAGGTCCAACTCGGTGTCGTGTAGCCATGCCCGCATCTCTGGTTCTAAGTCGAAGAGGCCGGCTTCCGAGGGTGGTCTAGGGCAGTCTGCAGATGGTGATTATATGGTCGGCGGTCTGCTCAGGGTCACCGCACTCTTTCATCAGCATTTTCCTGATGATAAGATTTTAGGCAAAAAGACCTAAAAACAAACAACAACTGAAGATGGCTTCAGTACAGGCCTGGTAAAGCATCACCAGAAAGCTCACCCCACCACACTCAGCGTCTGGGGTCAATGGGTCGCAGAGTTCAGGCAGATATTACATGCTGACCAAGTCTTCCAAATACACAAGGACTTTATTTGGACATTATATTATTTTCCCCCCTGAAATAGGGGAAGTATGGTTAAAAAAAATTGTGTACTTTCGAAATGGTGAACCCAATCAGGAAAGAAAACCCATTGAAATAAACTTGAAATTCTCTATTGTTGGGAGCATAGATAAAATAAGACAACATGCTTCCTCTTTTCATAAGTATGGAGGGCACTGTACGTGATATCACTGATAATTTAAGAAATGTTGAAATATTCCACTTCTCTGTTTGTTAGGTTGTCTGACGTGAATGCCAGATTAATTGATGCTCTTATTTAGGGCTGTTGGTGCTCACATGGGTTGGTTCTGCTTATTCAAACACACATGACCACTGCCGGACTCACAGGGGGGGCGACGTGCCCCCACGGTTGAAAAACGTGCCCTTTTGAGTGGCAAAAACGAGAGGATGTGCCCTACTGGTGCCCCTCCAATGGTCTAAACTTCACCATGTGCCCCCACCGTTGAAAAAAACGTTGCACTAAAGTGCCCTTTTGAATGGCAAAAATTAGAGGATGTGCCCTATTGGCTGCCCCTCCAATGGTCTAAACTTGACCATGTGCCCCCATAGTTGAAAACATTGCGTGATCTACTGGGATTTTCTCTAGCATTCTAGAAATCTCTAGTATTTACAGAGAATGGTCAGAAAAATACAAAAATATCCAGTGAGCGGCAGTTCTCTGGGCGAAAATGGTGGTGGTGGTGTAATAGTGTGTGTGGGGGATATTTTCTTGCCACAAATCTGCAGCAATTGTGTAATGCTAGAATGTCAATATGGACCAAAATCTCTGAGGAATGTTTCCAGCACCTTGTTGAATCTATGCCACGAAGAATTAAGGCAGTTCTGAAGGCAAAAGAGGGGGTCCAACCCGGTAATAGCAAGGTGTACCGGTGCAAGTGGCTGGTGAGTGTATGTTAGTGCAAATAACTAATTTGACTACTATTGATTTGATAAAGATGCAGTGGTGTAGTCTACGTGATACGCAGGACTACGCCGTATACCCACTAGGAAAGGACAAGGATTTGCGTATACCCACTTAAAAATGCGCGAGGATACGTAACGGCGTTTTGTGACAGAACTTTCACACTTTTTATTCATATTCATAAATTCACCCCGTCTGTGTTACGAAGCACTTACTTTCGCATAACCAGTCGTTCAGAATGCTCTCAGTATTTCCCCTACAGAGCCTTGGGGCGGGCGGGTCAGACCTCCACACACAGCTTCGTGCTGCGCTGGAGAATGTTTTCGTTTTGTTTTGTTTTTGTTTTTGCGCGAGTGTGCGCGTGCGACGCGAGAGAGTTTTTGCAGGGTGAAAGCTCTGCAGAAGAAAGTAAGCAAGTTGAAATGTTAGCAAATATAATTACTGTGTTCTGACAGAGAAAGTTAGTTCAAATTAGTCGTTATTATTGTGACTAGAAAACGTCTGATTATAGTTTCATGGTGTGAATAATAGTGTCAAAGAACTAGCAAGCTAGCTAGCTCAGAGGTGATGAGATGAGCTAGTCTGCTGCACACATGCCAGCTAAAGAGCTAACTGGAGGCACTTTATTATTTTACTTAAAGTAGATATACAATCTACAATACCATAATGGTATATTTACAGTACATGGACAGTGGATTGAAGCATTGGAACAAACCCTCACTCATTGAAAATGTCTGTTTTTTGTAGTTGGACATACGATTTTCTTACAGGTGAGAGAGTAAGTAAAGACAGTATCTGACTGCATTGCCCACAGCAACCCAATATTCAATTAGAATGATATGATTTTATATGAATTCAATGTATACCTCTTATTAGATTATAAATACTCTGGTTGTTATATTTGCCTTTTGGTTGACAGCAAAAGAGGGAGAGAGGAGGATAGAGAGGGAGAGAAGGAGAGAGAGCAGGATGGTGTCGGCACACCACAGAGAGAGAGAGCAAGAACCAGGTGAGAAAGTGGACAGGTAGTCAAGACCACATAAGTAGCCTTGAGAACCGATGGTTCTCGAGCCTAACGGCCCATAGGGAAGGAGCCTATCTCCTGTTTCTGTAGCGTGAGGCAGCTTGATGTACAAGTACAGTCCATGCCACCCCCCCCCAAGGCAGCAAACACTGGTGTAGATGCATACTGTATGCATAAGTGAGTGTGGTGGTGCTTATGGGGTGTCGCTACGGGACAGGTGTCGCTCTGACTGGGAGGGCAAAATCACAGTATACCCACTAGAAAAAAATAGACTACACCACTGTAAAGATGTATAAATTATATAAAAAGCCTTAATGTTGAGGCCTGGTATAAGTGTTCTCCAGTGCCTTTTGTCCGCTATAAGGTGGTGGTAAGTTGTGGTGTGGCAGCAAAAAAAAGCGCCTATTTGTCCAGCGCGCTGCCCGCGCATTTCATTACCCACCTGGGCTAAGCCCCGGATCTCCTACAATCCTAAATCCGCCCCTGGCCTAGACTACATAATGTTCATCTAAATCAAGGATGAGGACTATTTCACCATACAGTACATGACGCATCATAGCTTTTTGCTCACTGATGGGGTCCCATGTTGTGCAGTATGTGCCCTTTTTTTCTTTTCTCCCCTGCCCTTCAAAGTCCGCCACTGTCTGCACATGACCGATAGCAGCCTGTTTAACTCTTAACTTTCGACTGGGGGATCTGCTATCCTCGGGTCACTGAACCAGACTGACCTATGAACATTGTAAAAGGTGGAAAGGGTAGCCTATTGAGAACATCATGTTCACTGGTTGATAATTATCATAATGCACATTTGGCGCCGGCTACACTACAGCCAGTTCGCAATATCATGGAACCATCAAGTGCCGCTAAAGACCGATCTAGAGGGCTGTGTATGGAGCAGTCTTCTCCAAGAATATTGTGACGTTAGAATTATAAGGTTCTATCTCCATTTTTGTCAAAATTGAGTTTTTTACATAATCTGATCCATCATGTGTGGTGTTATTTTAAAAATGTTGACATTTTTTAGTTAGTAATTCATAAAATACAAAGGTTCCATCTCACAGAACATAATGGAATGTAAAAACTTTGACGCTCAATATCTCTGAACTGCCCTAAACGGAGATAGAACCTTATCATTCTAACGTCACGAAATGTAGCGATCCTACCGGGGGAATGAGGCAATGTTTTCTCCAGCTCTAGTCGCCTAGACCAGTGGTTCCCAACCTTTTTTGTCTTGTGTACCCCTTGAGCTGTTTTGCCATGCCAGAAGTACCCCCTCACTCATGCGTGTTGATTATTTCCAAAAATGTTCAATTAAACACTAACTTGCAAATATAACATTTATTATACAACAGTTAGTTCCGACCAAGTCATTTGATTGGACAAGAGGCATTCCATGAGTGCCGATATACAGTATAACAGCACTGGGACTTTTAACTATATGTATCTGTATCTGTCCACCGCACATGTGTTCTATTACAGTTTTTTCCAATTGCTAACACAATAAAATGACATGCATAGCACAATTATTTAAACTGACACACAAAGAGCAAAACCTCTTCTCGAGTCTCCAAAACTCTAAACACATTTTCTGCTTTACACACATTTTGCTATTCAAAATGGCACTTTTTAAATGCACTAAACACGGTTCTCTGCCTAAGACACAACAATCTGACATAAAGTCACATGTTTGCCATTTCAAAACACTGCCATTCAAAATTAGACTACATGAGCTAATTGGCCAATACATGTGCCACCTGGCCACCTCAATGTTTAATTCATTCATCACACACACACACACACACACTGCCTCGAGACAGCCAGCGAACGTCTGTGTGAAGCAGTAGCTGCTCATGCTCTGACCCGCTGCCATGACAAAGAGTTTGAAACAGTCTGTGGTTCATTGGCCGGGACTGAATGAAGTTAATCACCTTAACTGCGTCGTCCATAACTGCACTTAACTCGGGGCTCATCCTTTTGCTGGCGAGTGCCTCCCGGTGAATAATACAGTGTATCCACTTAATTTGGGGGTTCACCTTCATCACACGCCCAAGCAGCCCACGCACCTTACCCGTCATTGCTGCCGCTCCATCGGTACAGATGTGACTGCAGGATTTCCACTCCAGATCGTTGTCTTTGAAGAAGCTGTCAATAATCAGAAATATTTCCTCGCCAGTTGTCTTTTCTGGCAGCGTCTTGCAAAACAAGATATGCTCATTTATGTCCGACTCTACTTTATAACGCACAAAGCAGCTGAGCCTCCTCACTAACGTCGGTCATTTCATCTAATTGCAAAGCGAACTGACCTGCTTGCTTCATTTGATCCACCACTTGTCAGACAATATTTATGGACATATCATCAATCCGACGGGAGACGGTATTGTTTGATAATGGTACCAACTTGAGCGCGTCAGCTGCTTTCTTGTCCAGCATAGTTTTAGCCAAAATCATAGCGGCAGGCAAAATCAGATCTTCGGCGATTGAATGTTTTTTTTTTTACTTAGCCACCAGTAATGAAACAGCATAGGACGCCTCCAGTGCTTTGCTTGACACACTCGCCGCTTTCTTCAGTGTAGCCTGACTTGACTTGAACTCTGACAGTTTTCGCTTGAAAAAGTCGTCAGTTTTACCAACAGTTGCTAGGTGTTTGGTGCTCTGGTGTCGTTGTAAATGGGATGGCTTCATTGAATTATTAGCCAGGACTTCGCCGCAGAAAAAGCACTGTGGCTGTGGTGGATCAGCCGATGTACATGTAAATCCCCACAAAACATATGTTTCCAAATAATAGCGGGGTCCTTTTTTTTTTTTTTTCTCTGATCTAACCGTCTGATCTGCCTCTGATCTGACCGTTACTGTAGCTGGTCGTCTTTGCGGTATACTGACAGGCCTAGCTGACTTGCGTGCGAAAATGATCGTGAACATGATTTAAATGTGACGTGACTACCACTTGTGTTACAGTCCTCACCTGTCGGGGAGGAACTTAAGTTGCAGCGTACCATTTTAACAACAGGTTTATGAAATTACTTGTATATTTATTTATTTTTTTGGAAGGGGAAATAAATTATAATTCCAAATCTTTCCACGTACCCCCTGCAATACCCTCACGTACCCCTAGGGGTCCGCGTACCCCCGGTTGGGAACCACTGGCCTAGACTACTCTGCTGTGAGGATAACTGCATCTATCTTCCCTTTTCTGTGATGACGACAGTTATCTAGAATTGGGGGAAGACTATATGGAAAATATGATGAAATAGGCTTGCCTGTTAAAAAACATATGTTTTACTGGACATGACGCACACACTAGAACTAGATAACCATATAACCCTAACCACAGCTCCAGCCCAACATAGGCTTAGGATATTAATAATAATTGTGTAGGCCTAATTATAACAGCAATAGATAACACCAATACATTTATTTTCTCAATGTAACATTATGGATTCCTTGCAATAATAGGCCTACTTGCGATAACATTGGCCTTGTCAATAAGATACGGCTGTAATATAGTTAGTTGCCTCCAGTGTTGACAAGTGTCCACTGTCGACTACAGAGTAATATATATTATTATTAATTTTTTTGGACTACTATAAGTAGGATGCCATTTGTGGTTTTGTAAGTTTGGTTGGCCTTGGTTTTGAATTCGTTAATCAAATGTGCTCTTGTGGTGTGTGTAGGTCTATTATGAGATTGAACGAGTTGTGAGCTTAGAATGATAAGGTTCTATCTCCGTTTAGGGCAGTTCAGAGATATTGAGCGTCAACGTTTTTACATTCCATTATGTTTTGTGAGATGGAACCTTTGTATTTGATGAATTACTAACTCAAAAATGTCAACATTTTAAAAATAACACCACACAGGCATTAAACAAAACCTAATGGATCAGATTATGTAAAAAACTCAATTCTGACAAAAATGGAGATAGAACCTTATCATTCTAACGTCACGGAGTGTTGCCTTTCGCTTTCTCTCTCTCCCTCATCTAAAGTAAAACTGCGCGTAACGATGATGGAACAGCGACAGAGACGCTCCTTCCAGCCCAGCCTATGTTCGGGCGCACGCTCGTTGGCCAGACGCCAATGTACAGGTGAAGTCGCGCGCTCTCTGTGGTGATAAATGCGCACTGAAAACGCCCACCATCCTTGAGTATAAAACCGGTGGACTATAGACTTTGTTTTTATTACCACACTGCATCGAACACTCTTGCATGCTCTGACTTATCTAGTAGCAGGGATGACTAGCTCAAACGGAACCACCGGGGTTATTTCTCACGTCTACAGGGGAACATTTGTGCACTCGACCCAAGACGCAGCCGTACACATTCTGGAAGATGCACTTCTGGCTGTGGACACAGAGGGGAAGGTTTGTAATGACACTGATATTATTAGCAAAAATAATCAATGCATTTTAAAAATGTATAATTTGAGAAGCAAAGGAAGATCTTAGACATGTTTAAATTGGTTATAGCCACTTACCAGCAGGCTATGTTTATTAGTTACGTAAATCTGTGCTGATGATAATATGATTTATAAATGAATTAATATTTTGATTTAGCTTATTGTCGCAATGCTTTTCATTCGAATTGTAGAAATTAAAAAAAAAGTTGTGAGAATTTTACATTTGGATTCCCAATTGAAGTACGAAAACTATTTTAGATCATAGGCTATATTATGTGCCATTCTCATGACCATTTGCCATTCGTGTTTTCGTACCGACGCTAATTTTGTTAACATGTAGAATAACCAGTTTCCAATAATTATAGGGTTATTGACTTAACGGCTATCATCTTCTTTGGATGTTTATCTGCATTTATAACGCAGTAATGTTCAAAGACCAGTCCAATATGGTGATAATAATAATAATTCAAGAACATTTAATAAACCTTTTTGTAAAACGTATAGTGTTAAAGTGTTACGTCAACTCTTTTAGCCTATTTTATTGCGTAAAGCTAGACCAAGCTGAGGCATGCAAGGGTTAAGAACAGCAGGTGTCTTATGACATACTAATACCCCTTGTCAAAAGGGCTCGCGTCATACACACACACACACACACACACACACACACACACACACACACACACTCTTATTGTCTCTCACGTCATCTCACTTTCTCTCAGGCTGCACATTAACTCCAGTGTAGACAGGGTGAGGGGTGGGGATCAACTTTGGAGCCATGTTGTTTGTCTTGTACAGTAAAGAGTTTATCATGAACCACACAGCTTACTACATTTTTGTCACACACACACACACACACACACACACACACTTATTGTCTCTCTCTTTTTAACGGCTCCATGTCTCTCTCTGATTTTCATATGACAGATTGCTTTCATCGGGAGAGGAGAGGAAGTGGACAGACAGTGTCAGAAGTGGGGGTTCGAGACGTCTGCTGTGACACAGCTTGGACAGCAGTCAGTAAAGCATCCTGCCCGTGACATAGTAGCACTGTCTATTATGACACAAATGATTTAAAATATTGATTTCCCTCCCAGTAATGACCCTAACGTCCATGTATTCTGTTGTTGTTGTTGTTGTTGTTGTTGTCTGTTGTAGTGAGTTCTTCATGCCAGGGATGGTGGACACCCACATCCATGCCTCCCAGTACAGCTACGCGGGCACAGCCCTGGACCTGCCCCTGCTGCAGTGGCTCAATGCCTACACCTTCCCGGTAGAGGCCCGCTACGAGGACCTGGAGTTCGCCCGCAAGGTCTACACACAAGTCGTGGTGAGCTGACTAGCACTTCACTAGCACTGTGGCTGCTATACTAGCACCTGTTTTCATAGGTGTTTTTTTCTCTCTCCATGAGTGGGGTAGCTCCACTGTTTCCGTATTGTTTTATTAGTGTATTGGATATAGATATTGGAGAAAGACAGGAAAGGAAGGAGAAGAGGGTATGTCAGTGGGGTCAGTGGCCGGGTTCGAACCCATGCTGACATGGACATAGTATGTATGCTGTTACAACTCCCAGATCTCACTCGTCTACGGGTAGCGGAGCCGAAACAAAAAAGGCTCATATACACATGTAGGGAACTATTAACAAGTCACAAACCAACAGCACTGATTGCCCGAAACGCCCGATGAATCCAGGAACATCACTGAAGATGTGTCCAGAGGCATCAGTAGATGTACAGTATGTACACAGTGAGGTTACAATACACACGCCACAGGACAACAGGTAGACTATGAGGGTTAGTGAGGGTTAGTGCCATACTAGTGCCATACTAGTCTAGTGTATACAACCTATGCAAATAACTGCAGGGACATCTGCTCCTTTGCCTAATGAATTAACGGAGGTAGATCCTAGTACTAGGAAATGTACACCCATGCATATGTGGCTATGGATATGTGTGTGACAAACAAAAGACACTGCGTTCAATATAAGGCAAACAAAGGACATAGGATGATGTAACAGTAACAAAAACACTACACTAAGGATACACATGTGGACATAACCTGTGGCCACACCACTGGACCAACTCAGGCCACACAGAAGTTCTCTATTGTGATTGTTTTATTTATTTAACCTTTATTTAACCAGGAAAAGTCAAGCATTGAGAATAAAGATCTCTTTTTCAAGAGCGACCTGGCCATGATAGGCAGCAGCACAATGAACAAGGTTGCAGTCATAAGAACATATAACAATTTACAATAAAGATAGAGAATAAATGACAGAATCATGAAAATATCAGTGTATCAGAGTGGTACATAATGAGCAATGGGAGGATGTTTGGAATGAATCATGCTGACGTCATTTCTCTGTGTTCCAGAGAAGAACCCTGAGAAACGGAACCACTACCGCCTGTTACTTTGCTACCATACATACAGATGCCTCCCTCCTGCTGGGCCAAATCGCAAGTGAGAAAAGACACACACACACACACACACACACACACACACACACATTCTTTGAAATCAGTGTCATTGAACTCTGACCTTTTACCTGTTCCTCTATGGCCTCCACTCCGATATCTCAGGGGTTTGGGGAGTCGATCACAAGGTTTGCCTGTGTGCATTACCTAATAATGGGGATGAGAAAAACAGAGAGTGTGGAAAACACATTTCTGACAGTTTAATAATTAATAAAAAACTGTCCAGAAAATGCACAAGCACAAACTCTCCCCTTCCAATTTTGCTGCAAGGATTAATAAGTATAATCTAGTAAAGACACACACACACACACACACACACACACACGCGCGCACACACACACACACACACACACACACACACACACACACACATTCTGCACCACTACCACCTCTCCTCCACTGCCGTTCAGAGAGTTCATTTCAGAGAGTCCAGAGGTTGTGTTTGGAAGAGGAGAGCAATCCTGCAGAGACATTTTTAAAGCCGGCTATACCACGCAGTCATGGGGAGAACTGTAGTTGCTGCCGCTACAATGTAGTTGGCTGCGACAGTCCCGTCTATCATTTGGCGAGTTATAGTTAGCTGTATCAAGTTATATATTTTTATATAGGCTTATATAAAATATAGAGTTGTGAATCACCTCAGACAGGACATAATAATATGGATGATATGCCACGTAGCTGACGCTTTTATCCAAAGCGTCTTACATTGCAGTGAGTGCATACTGTACATTTTTCAGTGCTTCATGGCCCAGCTCTTCTGATTACTGAACGACTGATTTAGCTGATTAGGCTTAATTAGCCTATTTTTGTGTGAGAGAAAAAATGACAATGGTCACTGATTATCTAGTCTACAAGTACATTCCTCATTCCATTCTATTCCATGTACAGTATATATTACACCAGAGTCTGCCTCTCCTTTTCTTTTTCAAATGAGTTTTACGGCATTTCTGCTTTATTGGGAGAGAGACAGTAATGATTGACAGGAAGGATGGGTGAGAGAGAGGAGGGATGACACGCAGGATAGGACAATGGCCGGAATGAAACCAAGGACCCTGCAATTAGATGTCATGTGCCTTTGTGAGCTATGCCACCCAGACGCACCAGAGTTTTCCTCTCTTTACGGCCACAGCCCATTCATTCCCACTTTCACTCTCACCTTTAGTGATGATTAACTGATGATCACCTTTAGTGATGATTAACTGATGATCACCTTTACTGATGATTAACTGATGATCACCTTTACTGATGATTAACGGATGATCACCTTTAGTGATGATTAACTAAGACAGTTATATCTTAACTGTGCATATCATATTGATATTCATTGCGCGTATATTGACTTTTATATTCAATTTCTTATACTCACTGTAATACTGTATAAGGTACTGTCATACCTTGCACTGTCTATGTAATAATTTATATTGCACTATGCACTATTTGTACTCTGGTTAGATGCCTAACTACATTTCATTGTCTTAGAACGTGTACTCTGTCAGTGAGAATACAATTGAATCTAATCTAAACCTAATCTAATTGCTGACACCATTCCTTCCCTTCTTTCCATTGCAGATGATTTTGGACAGCGCGCCCTGGTGGGCAAGGTGTGTATGGACACGAACAACGCTGTGAAATATTACAAGGAGACACCCGAGGAGTCTCAGGAGGAAACCAAGAGGTAGGTGGTAGTATACGAGGGAGGAAGGGAGAGGCTGTGAGACTGTTCACATTCTCTAACAATGCATTCTACCTCCCCTCCATCCTTGAAGAAGTCACCACTGACACCTGACATGGCTTGAATAGTGAGGGCAATGCCGTGGATAGTTTGCTTTGACCAATCCAATCCTCTAGGATTAGGATTGGTTCTGTAAGACTAGGGATTTACATCAAGGAGAGGACAAAGGAAGGATGCTTTCTCAAAGTACTCGAACACGGCCTGTGATGAGATAAAGGCTATCACAACATCAGCACGACATTGTACTCTAAGCTATGCACTGTGTTGGGGCAGGTCGTAAAAGCCTACATTGTTTGTGCGGTGTGCATTGCACTTAGAACACTTGGAGACCATGAGAATGTCTCATGCAGTGAGAGGGGCACCACGTGCAGCTATTCTAGATGTCATGTTTACATTTACATTGAAATGTTTTGCCTTAGCGGGCCCATTTACCTAAAGCGGCTTACAACAAAAAACATTTGACCAAGTGTGTGAATCAACTATCCTCCAGTCATAGCAGGAAAACGTAATCTATGCTCAGGTCTGGGGCCTGGCCTGGGGGAACAGAAATCATCATTACAGTGTTCTGGCGGGGAGTTTTTAAGATTCTCTCTGTGCCCTCCAGGTTCATTGGGGAACTCTTGAAAAAGGAGGTAAGACTTATGTCACACATGACATCATCACACATTCTTGTTTTGTACCTTGGAGAGCTTAACTAAATGTTTAACACCGGGGACAGAATAAACATCTTAACCATTATCCATTAACATCGAGACTATTCTAAGGGGGTAGCGCTCAGTCACACGCATTTATTGCATGACTAAAATCCCAAACATCATTGAAGGCCTAGGCCTTACAGTTGTATTCAGATGGTTTCTCACTGGTGGTCTGATCTCTGATTGGACAGTACCCTCTGGTGAGACCAGTGGTGACCCCTCGCTTCGCTCTTTCCTGCTCTGCCGCCCTAATGGGTCACCTGGGAGAGATCGCCCAGAACAACAACCTGCACATCCAGGTGAGCGCACCTGCCCTGCCTGTCACCACAGCAACACACTCAAGGGCATCATCCCACGGGAGTATTGTTGCTATAGAGACCATATTATAGGCTATACTAGGATCCGGGCGATGCAAGATAAACATCGGCTCATACTTTTACCCTCTTGGGAAGACTGAACGATAGAGATAGACATGGCTTTGTAACATTGGTTTCTTAGCTACTGTAAGACACAAGGCTTAAATCATAGGTGTGAATCCCAAAGCTTCACTAACATCTTTGGCTCCGTAGCCTATAAGGGGACTTGAGATTATTGTGGTGCTACGGTACGTAGCTTTCAGGAAACCCACCCTGCCCTGGACATGGTAACAGTTGAGTGGTCTCGTGTTTGATCCCCAGAGTCACATCAGCGAGACCAAGGAGGAGGTGGAGCTGGTCAAGGAGCTGTTTCCAGAGTGTGACTCCTACACACATGTCTACCTCAAACACAACCTGCTCACAGACAAGGTCAGTCAGTCTAGTCTAGACACACGATGATGGTGGTGGTTCTGGTGGTGGTGATGATGATGATGATGATGATGATGGTTCACAGACTGTGATGGCTCACGGCTGCTACCTGACTGATGAGGAGTTGAAGCTGTTCAGAGAGACTGGGGCGTCAGTGTCGCACTGTCCCAACTCTAACATCTCGTAAGTGTGTATGTGGGTGTGGGTGTGGGTGTGTGTGTGGGTGTGTGTGTGTGACTGTGTGTGTGTGTGTGTGTCTCTGTCTGTCTCTGTCTGTCTCTGTCTGTCTCTGTCTGTCTCTGTCTCTGTCTGTCTCTGTCTGTCTCTGTCTGTCTCTGTCTGTCTCTGTCTGTCTCTGTCTCTGTGTCTGTCTGTCTGTCTGTCTGTCTGTCTGTCTGGAAGATTAGAGAACTCAACCTATATGTCAGGTTATTGCTTGTCCTCTTTACTCCTGAGATACAATGAGAGATTATATTTATAGATTAGATTATAC
>NC_137690.1:8599719-8622219 GCF_963989245.1 Nansenia antarctica
TCATCTCCCCCCCTGAAGTACCACCATCACCACCGCCATCACCATCACCATCACCACCGTCATCACCACCGCCATCACCACCGCCATTGCCATCACCATCACCATCACCATCACCACCGTCACACCACCGTCATCACCACCGCCATCACCATCACCACCGTCATCACCATCACCATCACCATCGCCATCACCATCACGACCGCCATCACCATCACGACCGCCATCACGACCGCCTGACTGCTGTTGTAACATTGCATTCATGTGCAACATGATGCAATAAGTGGGACTGTGGAGAACATGAACCATCCACACACACTGTCATCCAGGGTCAACTGTCAACCGTCACTGTCAAACACCTGTTGCTGTAACTCTCTACTGTAACTCTCTGCTGTGCTGTAGCTCTCTGCTGTAGCTCTCTGCTGTAACTCTCTGCTGTAGCTCGCTGTTGTAGCTCTCTGCTGTAGCTCTGCTGTAGCTCTCTGCTGCAGCTCTCTGCTGTAGCTCTCTGTTGTAGTCAGTGGTTGAAGCCTGAAGGTGCCTTATAGTCCCTGATTCTGCTCCTTGTGACGTTCAGAGGCCTTACCATTCCTGAGGACACTATATAGGATTCACTCTTGGTAGAAGATCAGGTATTTGCTCAAAGGATCAAAGGATACGAAGGGATATTTGTTTGCCATTTTAAATGTAGAATTTAAAGATAACAATTTAGAAGAACGGTACACCATGTGTCTATGTGTTGCTGAATGTATGCATTTGTCAAGCTTTTTGGTAATTTCTTTTATTTTATTCTATTTTTAAAGTAAAGAGTGTATTTTATTTAACCTTATTCTAATCTAATGTCATTCTGTCTCACAGCTGCGGTTCAGAATGTTGTACAATATCATACTATAACATCGAAAAAGGAACAATTATGTATTCCAAAATTATGTATTCCAAAATCTGTTATATTAAAATATTATGTATGATGATTTTAGGGCAAAATGTGTCCCTGTGTTTTTTGAAGGCCCTAAAATCATATGGCTAGGGTTAGGTTATCGGTATGGGCAGGTGAATGCACTTGGCAGAGAATTATTTATACAGTATATCGCATACGGTCATAATCTACTGATCTTCCTCCACGCTCAACAACAGCGGTCAGCAAACAGTTCAATAATAAGTAATAAAAAGTGAGTAATAAAAACAGTGACAATAAAATGACAACACTTAGGTTGTGGGTTCGATTCCCGCTGGGACCATATATACTGAAAAACGTATGCACTCACTGCAGTGTAAGTCACTTTGGATGAAAGTGTCAGCTAAATGGTATATATTAAGCGTCAGCTAAATGGAATATATTATTATTATATTATATATTATATAAAAATATGTGTCTGCACGTGGTCCTGTTCATGTGCAGTGGCATATCAGGTGTTTCACGTAAAATCATGTACCTTGAAGAGGTACAGTACTGGATGTCACCTACATGTCCTATATGGAAGTGCTCATTCCTGATCCCCATACACCGCCCCCCCTCTTCTCCCACCTCCTCTCCATCTCCTTATTTCTCTCTGTCAATCATTCAGTGCAGACGATATCTATGTACTGGGGCATAATGTACAGCGTTCACAACGTACTGTATTGTACCACAGTTAAAGATTACCATGCGAGGTAATACAGTGATGCTGCATGCACATTACATGTTGAACACATGCAGGAGTTCTTATGATGACCTTTGACCTCTCTCCCACAACGACCTGTCAGAGCAAATCAAAGCGGTGACGAAGGACAGCCACGTCAGAGCGGAGAACACAGAACTGATGCTGAGCTCCCAGAAGGGACAAGTCAGCCTGTCACAGTATCAGGTAATAAATCAATCCATTATGTATTAGTCAATTGTGACGGCTATCAGTAGCCTGGTTGTCTGTGTCTGTGTATTTGTGTGTATGTCTTTTTAACAGCCATAAGTCCAGTCCAGGGGATCCACCCCCTCCCCCGTGATAATTACCAATCAACTCCAGCAGTGGTTAATCAACTCCAGCCAATCATCACCAGCCAATAATCAACCCCCAACCAATCATCAGATGCCACACCCTACAAAAGACCTTGAGAGTGAACCAGCAGGAGCTGTTCCCACCATTTTGTATTGCCTTGCTGGTGGTTTAGTTTGTTAGTTGTGTTCTGTGTTTAGTGACCTTGTTTAGTGATACTTTGTTAGAGATCTTTTTGTTATGATTTAGTTGATACTTCATTTGGTTATAATTGTGTTGAGACTTTGTTCAGTTGATATTGTTAGTGATACGTTGTGTTTGAAACCTTTTTATTATTATTGTTTATTTAACCATCCACGGGATGAGTTTATTGTTTATTTGAGTATGAGGCATTTGTTAGTTCTAATTCTGTGTTTATCTGTACCATTGTGACTTTAATTTACCCTTACAGTATTAAATATCTTTACTTACTCATAACACCTGTATTTTGTTACTTCTTATTCTCCCTAGTGAATGTAGAACGTAACATCAATAAAGAATTCCGATACATAATTTCAGATGCATGATAGCTGTTTTTGTGCATGTAAGAACTTACATCTAAGTCTCTGAGCTGGAGTAAATCATATAATTCATGACTTTCTAACACTCTATTGTGTTGTCTGGTGCTTGTACACATTGTGCAATGACAGTAAAATGTAATCTAATCTAATCTAATCTTTCCTGTTTGAACACCACAATGTTCGTGATCACTGTTAAGCGGTGCTATGAACCGCTTGGGTTTTGTTCTTTGTCGTTTATTTGTCTGAAACTTTGAAACAAACCCTCCTCCCTTTTCTTTCCTTTCCCCCAGGCTCTCCTGTGTTCCCTGTATGAGGTCTATCAAGCCTTAGAGCAGAGGTTCTCAACCCTCTCCTCTGGGACCCCCAGCCGCTCCACATATTTGATCTGTTCCACCACCAGCACACCTGATTCAACTGATCAAGTATAAAGCAATTATGGTTTGTACTTGATCAGTTGAATCAGGTGAGCTGGTGGTGGAACAGATCAAACATGTGGAGCGGCTGGGGGTCCCCGAGGAGAGGGTTGAGAACCACTGCCTTAGAGGAAGAGCTGGACAGGAACTCAGACCACCCAAGTGTCGCGCCTATTTACTTCCCCGCGGAGCTGGCCCGCCTGGAGTCTGTCGAGAGGGACCTTGAACACTTCTATGGACAGGACTGGAGAGAGAAGATCATTGTTCCAGCTGCCACCAAAAGATATGCTCATAGACTCAGACAGGTATGGAACTATACTTCATTGCCAATGAGAAAGGTTTACTGCAATATTTATTACCGTACAGTTATGATGCTTTATTAGGAATGGTTAAATACCTTCTCTCTCTCTCTCTGTCTCTCTCTCTCTCTCTGTCTCTGTCTCTCTCTCTCTCTGTCTCTGTCTCTCTCACACACAGATTGGCAGAGACCACCCTGAGTACCTGGTTGCCCACGCCTACACTCGTTACCTAGGAGACCTGTCCGGAGGGCAGGTATTGGGTCGTATTACCCAGAAGTCTCTGGGGCTGAAGAGCGGCGAGGGGCTGTCGTTCTTCTCCTTCCCCGGAGTGACCAGCCCCAACCTCTTCAAGCGGCTGTACAGGAGCAGGATGAACAGCATAGAGCTGATGGAGGAGGAGAGGAAGGGCGTGCTGGAGGAGGCTGTCCAAGCCTTCGAGTGTAACATCCAGGTAAGGAGGGATGGAGAGAGAGAGGTGGGATGATGGTGTGTCATGAAAGTGGAGGTTTAATTGTCTAAATTACAGGCACAAGATACTGATTTTCAATTAGTAAACATTAGAGAAAAGCAATAGGGGTCTGAATGACATTGAGACTTGTCTGATCAGAACATATCATAAATAGACTTTATTTATCTAGAATATGTTGTGGGAATATCTTTTACTCTAATACCTTCAAATAATAATACTATAATGAAAATACAACAATACAGTAAAAATAAACAGTAATAAAAGGCAATGAGTAGTATAGAAAATAAGAGGATGTTCTTCTGTGACGCAGGTGTTTGAAGATCTGCAGAAGATGCTGAGTGTTACTGAGAGGGAGAGTGATCTGCAGAGACACACGACACAGTCACGCATGCACAAATGCACTAGACTGGCTAATGGTAAGAGGCACACACACACACACACACACACACGCACACACACACACTCACACACACACTGGAAATACATACTTTATTTGATACATGAAATGAAAATAATAATTTCTCTTTCTTTTTCCCAGGAGAACAAATGATGGCCAAGTCCCTCCACATCCCAAACAGTTGGATCAACACGTCGCCCCTGTTCAGAATGGTCCTAGGTATCTGCGTAGCCTTGGCTACCGTTGGAATGGGAATCTATTCGTTTTAATGGATCACACAAGTATTGATTTTATGTGAAGTCGTATCCGTCCATAACACAAATTTTTAATCCCCAAAAATGTGATTATTATTATTTATTTTTTTATACAAGGCCTTTCACGCCAGCCATCTTTTCCTGTCACTAATACTAATGAAAAAGAACCCCTGTGTAAAATAAATAAATACTGTATATGCAACTTGATGATATTGATTCTTCCTGTAATGTCAACCAAGCACTATGTTGTATGTAGCCACCTAAACAATGCGATAGGATGCATATGATAGATATTCCATATGTGGCAGTGACTTTGACTCAATGTTAAGATTAAGATGAAGAGATTCAACTTTATTGTCATTGAACAGAACACAAGTACTTGGACAACGAAATAGTTTGTGCACAAATTTCCCCTCAGGGAGAGCAGAGCTCTGGGCTCTGGGCACAGGGTCAGCCATCTTCGGTGCCCCTGGAGCAGTTAGGGGTTAAGTGCCTTGCTCAAGAGCACAACGGCAGTGGTAGGCACCTTAGATATGATGCCAGCAACCCTCACTGTGAAATGAGAGTGGTTACTTACCACTGTATTTTTAGCCATTGACAGTATTTGTATGTATGGCCAGTAATACTGTATGTGTTGGTATACAATGTATATAATGTAAATACTGTATATATTGTTTTTTAATAAAATAACTACTTTCTTTGACATACCTTCTGCACTAATATTGTTTTGCTATTCTAGGTCATCTTTGTTAATATGAGTTGATCACCTCAGAAATATGGCATATGACAGTTTAGTCTGGAGCCTCCCCCTTTATTATTTAAACCTTTTTTGACAGGTTATGTATAACCTAATATCGACAGGTTATGTATAACCTAATATCGACAGGTTATGTATAACCTGGGCAAATTAAAAAAGACAGAGTACACTGTACACTAGAATTGAAACATTCCACTTCCTATCTACTCATTTATTCCAAATGAATATAAACATTTGCTACAGAACCAATCAACATCTTCCATAGATAATCTCAAATAGATAATGCAAATGATATGATCAAAAGTGTGAATATGGAATAAGCCTTCATTATATTAAAGATAGTCAGATAAGAACTATATTCGTTTTTCTCTCTTCAACCCAGAGTGACATGTCTATGACAATTATAGATTCTGAGTTAGGGGAGGATGGAGAACAGTCTACACGTTTTTAAAAATTATTATCTCTAATCCCAAAGATCACAATGTCGGCGACGCGAATCCCAAAGAAGATTTGGGTAGGCTGAGCCCCCTAGCGGCGACATTGGTGCATAATGTTGTCAGGCGTAAAACCCCTTATGTTCTCTCTGTAGCCTTTTCTCAATTATTAGGAACACGGCTCCTCGCGTCCTCTCCTCCGTCCTCCACTCGTCGTGTCATACTGAAAAACACATTGTAGGAGAAGATAGAGGTTTTCCCTCCTATATATTCTCGTTTTGAGGACGACTTGAGTGGTGGATGGAGGAGAGGAGTCGTTGATGGTCTTCCATAATGAATGAATGAATGAATGAATGTTCTTTATTATTATTTTTGTCATTGATATAGTACAGGTACCAAACAACGAAATTTGGGAGAAAATTTGAATAAGAACATGGCCTGAGCCGTGCATCATGTTACGTAACAATGAGCGCCTCACCGTGCAACCAACGTTACACGCATTCAAGCACTCTAGATTCTAACTTCTAACTAATTCTAGATTCTAACTTTGGCATCAATCACAATTTGTTTGACACCGCAGTAGTATCTACATATCGTCTAAAGCTCTTATAACAGCACTTTCTTTTAAGTAGCTAATTATTACCATTTAAAGTGACCATTTATTATTCTTTGTCAGGTATGTATATTCTCACCTGACTAACTAGCTGACTTTGGCTTATTTCTGTGTACAATTATTTGTTATTATTGAGTTAAATTACTGTTATTCTCTAGGACTGAAATGGATGGCGCTCTGCCCAATACATCTTTATCCTCGGTGGATATGGCACAGTTTCTGGCTGAGGTAAGTTTGTTTTGTTGAATTAAGCAATATCACACGAGAGGGAGTGTGTTATACTGCGGCCTCGTACCTACGACCGAATCACAGCCGTGCTGATACACACGACCTCGAGTGTGATATTGCTTTTATACAACAGTTCTACAGCGCAATTTATTAATTAACAGTAATAAGTGACAACAGATTATTATTTGTTTGTTTATTTAATCATTTATTTTGGCTCCGTCAACGAAAAAATAGTTCCGCAACGGGACGCGTCCTAACAACAACTGGACTGTTGCCTAGTAACCTGAACACAAACTAGCTACTTTGTATCGTGGCTAGCTACTTTGTATCGTGTACATGTATTTGTACATTTCCATGTATTGTGCAACCAGTGAAATATGACTCGGTTGACAGTCGCTTTGGTGGCATGTGTGAATGTGATTCAGACCAGTTGAGTCAGACCAGTTGACATCAGACAGCACGCTGCTCCATCGTTTTCTAGTGTGCTGCACATTATAGTCAAATATCAACATGAGTCAACTCTCTAACAATGAATACGGTGAGGTATCCAGTAGTACACAGTCTATTCTAGCACAAGCAATTGAATCAGACGCGCCTCTTGAACTCACACTTACAAATGTCCGGAGGTTAGAACAGCAGTACGATGGCGCAGGTCTGCTCTACAATGTAGTCTAATTAACGGTAATTTAGAACACCTGTGCCTGTGCGGCGGAGTGATACATATAGTTAAAAGTCCCAGTGCTGTTATACTGTATATCGTAACTCATGGAATGCCTCTTGTCCAATCAAATTACTTGGTCGGAACTAACTGTTGTATAATCATTCAATGAAACATATTAAAATTGTTGCCAATATCAACAATATGTACTGTTTTAGGCACTAATGGAGAACTCTGATACAGCATGTCCCCATGTCTCCATGTAGAGTGTATTACAGCATGTCTCCATGTCTCCATGTAGAGTGTATTACAGCATGTCTCCATGTAGAGTGTATTACAGCATGTCTCCATGTCTCCATGTAGAGTGTATTACAGCATGTCTCCATGTCTCCATGTAGAGTGTAATACAGCATGTATCATGTCTCCATGTAGAGTGTATTACAGCATGTCTCCATGTCTCCATGTAGAGTGTATTACAGCATGTCTCCATGTCTCCATGTAGAGTGTATTACAGCATGTCTCCATGTAGAGTGTAATACAGCATGTCTCCATGTCTCCATGTAGAGTGTATTACAGCATGTCTCCATGTAGAGTGTATTACAGCATGTCTCCATGTCTCCATGTAGAGTGTATTACAGCATGTCTCCATGTCTCCATGTAGAGTGTATTACAGCATGTCTCCATGTAGAGTGTATTACAGCATGTCTCCATGTCTCCATGTAGAGTGTAATACAGCATGTCTCCATGTAGAGTGTATTACAGCATGTCTCCATGTAGAGTGTATTACAGCATGTCTCCATGTAGAGTGTATTACAGCATGTCTCCATGTAGAGTGTAATACAGCATGTCTCCATGTAGAGTGTATTACAGCATGTCTCCATGTCTCCATGTAGAGTGAATTACAGCATGTCTCCATGTAGAGTGTATTACAGCATGTCTCCATGTAGAGTGTAATACAGCATGTCTCCATGTCTCCATGTAGAGTGAATTACAGCATGTCTCCATGTAGAGTGTATTACAGCATGTCTCCATGTAGAGTGTAATACAGCATGTCTCCATGTCTCCATGTAGAGTGTAATACAGCATGTCTCCATGTAGAGTGTATTACAGCATGTCTCCATGTCTCCATGTAGAGTGTATTACAGCATGTCTCCATGTAGAGTGTAATACAGCATGTCTCCATGTAGAGTGTATTACAGCATGTCTCCATGTAGAGTGTAATACAGCATGTCTCCATGTAGAGTGTAATACAGCATGTCTCCATGTCTCCATGTAGAGTGTATTACAGCATGTCTCCATGTCTCCATGTAGAGTGTATTACAGCATGTCTCCATGTAGAGTGTAATACAGCATGTCTCCATGTCTCCATGTAGAGTGTATTACAGCATGTCTCCATGTAGAGTGTATTACAGCATGTCTCCATGTCTCCATGTAGAGTGTAATACAGCATGTCTTCATGTAGAGTGTAATACAGCATGTCTCCATGTCTCCATGTAGAGTGTATTACAGCATGTCTCCATGTAGAGTGTAATACAGCATGTCTCCATGTCTCCATGTAGAGTGTAATACAGCATGTCTCCATGTCTCCATGTAGAGTGTAATACAGCATGTCTCCATGTCTCCATGTAGAGTCAGTGTATTACAGCATGTCTCCATGTAGAGTGTATTACAGCATGTCTCCATGTCTCCATGTAGAGTGTATTACAGCATGTCTCCATGTAGAGTGTATTACAGCATGTCTCCATGTAGAGTGTATTACAGCATGTCTCCATGTCTCCATATAGAGTGTATTACAGCATGTCTCCATGTAGAGTGTATTACAGCATGTCTCCATGTAGAGTGTAATACAGCATGTCTCCATGTCTCCATGTAGAGTGTATTACAGCATGTCTCCATGTCTCCATGTAGAGTGTAATACAGCATGTCTCCATGTCTCCATGTAGAGTGTATTACAGCATGTCTCCATGTCTCCATGTAGAGTGTATTACAGCATGTCTCCATGTCTCCATGTAGAGTGTATTACAGCATGTCTCCATGTAGTGTATTACAGCATGTCTCCATGTCTCCATGTAGAGTGTATTACAGCATGTCTCCATGTAGAGTGTAATACAGCATGTCTCCATGTCTCCATGTAGAGTGTATTACAGCATGTCTCCATGTAGAGTGTATTACAGCATGTCTCCATGTCTCCATGTAGAGTGTAATACAGCATGTCTCCATGTAGAGTGTAATACAGCATGTCTCCATGTAGAGTGTATTACAGCATGTCTCCATGTAGAGTGTATTACAGCATGTCTCCATGTCTCCATGTAGAGTGTATTACAGCATGTCTCCATGTCTCCATGTAGAGTGTAATACAGCATGTCTCCATGTCTCCATGTAGAGTGTAATACAGCATGTCTCCATGTAGAGTGTATTACAGCATGTCTCCATGTCTCCATGTAGAGTGTATTACAGCATGTCTCCATGTCTCCATGTAGAGTGTATTACAGCATGTCTCCATGTAGAGTGTAATACAGCATGTCTCCATGTAGAGTGTAATACAGCATGTCTCCATGTCTCCATGTAGAGTGTATTACAGCATGTCTCCATGTAGAGTGTAATACAGCATGTCTCCATGTCTCCATGTAGAGTGTATTACAGCATGTCTCCATGTCTCCATGTAGAGTGTATTACAGCATGTCTCCATGTCTCCATGTAGAGTGTAATACAGCATGTCTCCATGTAGAGTGTAATACAGCATGTCTCCATGTCTCCATGTAGAGTGTAATACAGCATGTCTCCATGTAGAGTGTATTACAGCATGTCTCCATGTAGAGTGTATTACAGCATGTCTCCATGTCTCCATGTAGAGTGTATTACAGCATGTCTCCATGTAGAGTGTATTACAGCATGTCTCCATGTCTCCATGTAGAGTGTATTACAGCATGTCTCCATGTCTCCATGTAGAGTGTAATACAGCATGTATCATGTCTCCATGTAGAGTGTATTACAGCATGTCTCCATGTCTCCATGTAGAGTGTATTACAGCATGTCTCCATGTCTCCATGTAGAGTGTATTACAGCATGTCTCCATGTAGAGTGTAATACAGCATGTCTCCATGTCTCCATGTAGAGTGTATTACAGCATGTCTCCATGTAGAGTGTATTACAGCATGTCTCCATGTCTCCATGTAGAGTGTAATACAGCATGTCTCCATGTAGAGTGTATTACAGCATGTCTCCATGTAGAGTGTAATACAGCATGTCTCCATGTAGAGTGTATTACAGCATGTCTCCATGTCTCCATGTAGAGTGTAATACAGCATGTCTCCATGTAGAGTGTATTACAGCATGTCTCCATGTAGAGTGTAATACAGCATGTCTCCATGTCTCCATGTAGAGTGAATTACAGCATGTCTCCATGTAGAGTGTATTACAGCATGTCTCCATGTAGAGTGTAATACAGCATGTCTCCATGTCTCCATGTAGAGTGTAATACAGCATGTCTCCATGTAGAGTGTATTACAGCATGTCTCCATGTCTCCATGTAGAGTGTATTACAGCATGTCTCCATGTAGAGTGTAATACAGCATGTCTCCATGTAGAGTGTATTACAGCATGTCTCCATGTAGAGTGTAATACAGCATGTCTCCATGTCTCCATGTAGAGTGTATTACAGCATGTCTCCATGTCTCCATGTAGAGTGTATTACAGCATGTCTCCATGTAGAGTGTAATACAGCATGTCTCCATGTCTCCATGTAGAGTGTATTACAGCATGTCTCCATGTAGAGTGTATTACAGCATGTCTCCATGTAGAGTGTATTACAGCATGTCTCCATGTCTCCATGTAGAGTGTATTACAGCATGTCTCCATGTAGAGTGTAATACAGCATGTCTCCATGTAGAGTGTATTACAGCATGTCTCCATGTAGAGTGTATTACAGCATGTCTCCATGTCTCCATGTAGAGTGTAATACAGCATGTCTTCATGTAGAGTGTAATACAGCATGTCTCCATGTCTCCATGTAGAGTGTATTACAGCATGTCTCCATGTAGAGTGTAATACAGCATGTCTCCATGTCTCCATGTAGAGTGTAATACAGCATGTCTCCATGTCTCCATGTAGAGTGTAATACAGCATGTCTCCATGTCTCCATGTAGAGTCAGTGTATTACAGCATGTCTCCATGTAGAGTGTATTACAGCATGTCTCCATGTCTCCATGTAGAGTGTATTACAGCATGTCTCCATGTAGAGTGTAATACAGCATGTCTCCATGTCTCCATGTAGAGTGTATTACAGCATGTCTCCATGTAGAGTGTATTACAGCATGTCTCCATGTAGAGTGTATTACAGCATGTCTCCATGTCTCCATATAGAGTGTATTACAGCATGTCTCCATGTAGAGTGTATTACAGCATGTCTCCATGTAGAGTGTAATACAGCATGTCTCCATGTAGAGTGTATTACAGCATGTCTCCATGTCTCCATGTAGAGTGTAATACAGCATGTCTCCATGTCTCCATGTAGAGTGTATTACAGCATGTCTCCATGTCTCCATGTAGAGTGTATTACAGCATGTCTCCATGTAGAGTGTAATACAGCATGTCTCCATGTCTCCATGTAGAGTGTATTACAGCATGTCTCCATGTAGAGTGTATTACAGCATGTCTCCATGTAGTGTATTACAGCATGTCTCCATGTCTCCATGTAGAGTGTAATACAGCATGTCTCCATGTCTCCATGTAGAGTGTATTACAGCATGTCTCCATGTCTCCATGTAGAGTGTAATACAGCATGTCTCCATGTAGAGTGTAATACAGCATGTCTCCATGTAGAGTGTATTACAGCATGTCTCCATGTAGAGTGTATTACAGCATGTCTCCATGTCTCCATGTAGAGTGTATTACAGCATGTCTCCATGTCTCCATGTAGAGTGTAATACAGCATGTCTCCATGTCTCCATGTAGAGTGTAATACAGCATGTCTCCATGTAGAGTGTATTACAGCATGTCTCCATGTCTCCATGTAGAGTGTATTACAGCATGTCTCCATGTCTCCATGTAGAGTGTATTACAGCATGTCTCCATGTAGAGTGTAATACAGCATGTCTCCATGTAGAGTGTAATACAGCATGTCTCCATGTCTCCATGTAGAGTGTATTACAGCATGTCTCCATGTAGAGTGTATTACAGCATGTCTCCATGTAGAGTGTAATACAGCATGTCTCCATGTCTCCATGTAGAGTGTATTACAGCATGTCTCCATGTAGAGTGTAATACAGCATGTCTCCATGTAGAGTGTATTACAGCATGTCTCCATGTCTCCATGTAGAGTGTATTACAGCATGTCTCCATGTCTCCATGTAGAGTGTAATACAGCATGTCTCCATGTCTCCATGTAGAGTGTAATACAGCATGTCTCCATGTAGAGTGTATTACAGCATGTCTCCATGTAGAGTGTATTACAGCATGTCTCCATGTAGAGTGTATTACAGCATGTCTCCATGTAGAGTGTAATACAGCATGTCTCCATGTAGAGTGTAATACAGCATGTCTCCATGTCTCCATGTAGAGTGTATTACAGCATGTCTCCATGTAGAGTGTAATACAGCATGTCTCCATGTCTCCATGTAGAGTGTAATACAGCATGTCTCCATGTCTCCATGTAGAGTGTATTACAGCATGTCTTCATGTAGAGTGTATTACAGCATGTCTCCATGTAGAGTGTATTACAGCATGTCTCCATGTCTCCATGTAGAGTGTATTACAGCATGTCTCCATGTAGAGTGTAATACAGCATGTCTCCATGTCTCCATGTAGAGTGTAATACAGCATGTCTCCATGTCTCCATGTAGAGTGTATTACAGCATGTCTCCATGTAGAGTGTAATACAGCATGTCTCCATGTAGAGTGTAATACAGCATGTCTCCATGTAGAGTGTATTACAGCATGTCTCCATGTAGAGTGTATTACAGCATGTCTCCATGTAGAGTGTAATACAGCATGTCTCCATGTCTCCATGTAGAGTGTATTACAGCATGTCTCCATGTAGAGTGTATTACAGCATGTCTCCATGTAGAGTGTAATACAGCATGTCTCCATGTAGAGTGTAATACAGCATGTCTCCATGTAGAGTGTATTACAGCATGTCTCCATGTAGAGTGTAATACAGCATGTCTCCATGTCTCCATGTAGAGTGTAATACAGCATGTCTCCATGTAGAGTGTATTACAGCATGTCTCCATGTAGAGTGTAATACAGCATGTCTCCATGTCTCCATGTAGAGTGTAATACAGCATGTCTCCATGTAGAGTGTAATACAGCATGTCTCCATGTCTCCATGTAGAGTGTATTACAGCATGTCTCCATGTCTCCATGTAGAGTGTATTACAGCATGTCTCCATGTCTCCATGTAGAGTGTAATACAGCATGTCTCCATGTAGAGTGTAATACAGCATGTCTCCATGTAGAGTGTAATACAGCATGTCTCCATGTCTCCATGTAGAGTGTATTACAGCATGTCTCCATGTAGAGTGTAATACAGCATGTCTCCATGTAGAGTGTAATACAGCATGTCTCCATGTCTCCATGTAGAGTGTATTACAGCATGTCTCCATGTAGAGTGTAATACAGCATGTCTCCATGTAGAGTGTATTACAGCATGTCTCCATGTAGAGTGTAATACAGCATGTCTCCATGTAGAGTGTATTACAGCATGTCTCCATGTAGAGTGTATTACAGCATGTCTCCATGTAGAGTGTATTACAGCATGTCTCCATGTAGAGTGTATTACAGCATGTCTCCATGTAGAGTGTAATACAGCATGTCTCCATGTCTCCATGTAGAGTGTATTACAGCATGTCTCCATGTAGAGTGTAATACAGCATGTCTCCATGTCTCCATGTAGAGTGTATTACAGCATGTCTCCATGTAGAGTGTATTACAGCATGTCTCCATGTAGAGTGTAATACAGCATGTCTCCATGTCTCCATGTAGAGTGTATTACAGCATGTCTCCATGTCTCCATGTAGAGTGTAATACAGCATGTCTCCATGTCTCCATGTAGAGTGTATTACAGCATGGCTCCATGTAGAGTGTATTACAGCATGTCTCCATGTAGAGTGTATTACAGCATGTCTCCATGTAGAGTGTAATACAGCATGTCTCCATGTAGAGTGTAATACAGCATGTCTCCATGTCTCCATGTAGAGCAGGGGTCCCCAAACTACGGCCCAATCCCACACTTGGACCGGCCCTTTGAACAACGTCAATTTTCTACAGGCGTTGCACTCGGTGGATTTCTGTCATTTCTGACTGCAATAGCGGCACTGCGCCGACGTGGTGGCGGGGGCGCTGTTTCGCAAATAAGTTATCTTTAGTTTTTGCTAGTGAAATAGCTGATAGTTGATGTTGACTGCTCAAGGAGAATACATATTTGAAAGTACAGAATGCCTGAGAGCCTTATATTGCATTATATTACATTATATTTTGATCATCTGGTGCCTGAATATTGTGTTTTCCTTTGCATAAATAATGACATTTCCACCATAAATTGATGCAGAAAGGTCACAAATTGGTGCATATCAATTCACCAGAATGGTAGAAATTAAGTGTTTGATGCTCGTTTAAGGACCCCCAGACAGCCCTGCTTCATGGGTCCCCCCGTGTATGATGAGGGTCCTCCCTCATGTATCAGACTGTAAAACTGATTATATTTCATTGACATATCACTATAGGTATAAATTCCATCCAAATTCAACTGTTTAGACTTTGTTTGCATCCACCAGTGCTCTCCTGTGCGCAATTGCTTTGCGCAACCGCCTCCATTTCACTCCGTTCCATATTATTTTATGTTAGAGACCGACCCAGGCCCCCCATCACAGAAAGGAAAAATGATGTGGCCCTCACAGAAAAAAGTTTGGGGACCCCTGATGTAGAGTGTATTACAGCATGTCTCCATGTAGAGTGTATTACAGCATGTCTTCATGTAGAGTGTAATACAGCATGTCTCCATGTCTCCATGTAGAGTGTATTACAGCATGTCTCCATGTAGAGTGTAATACAGCATGTCTCCATGTAGAGTGTATTACAGCATGTCTCCATGTAGAGTGTATTACAGCATGTCTCCATGTAGAGTGTAATACAGCATGTCTCCATGTCTCCATGTAGAGTGTATTACAGCATGTCTCCATGTAGAGTGTAATACAGCATGTCTCCATGTCTCCATGTAGAGTGTATTACAGCATGTCTCCATGTAGAGTGTATTACAGCATGTCTCCATGTAGAGTGTAATACAGCATGTCTCCATGTGATGTCTCCATGTAGAGTGTATTACAGCATGTCTCCATGTCTCCATGTAGAGTGTAATACAGCATGTCTCCATGTCTCCATGTAGAGTGTATTACAGCATGTCTCCATGTAGAGTGTATTACAGCATGTCTCCATGTAGAGTGTATTACAGCATGTCTCCATGTAGAGTGTAATACAGCATGTCTCCATGTAGAGTGTATTACAGCATGTCTCCATGTCTCCATGTAGAGTGTATTACAGCATGTCTCCATGTAGAGTGTATTACAGCATGTCTCCATGTAGAGTGTATTACAGCATGTCTCCATGTAGAGTGTATTACAGCATGTCTCCATGTCTCCATGTAGAGTGTATTACAGCATGTCTCCATGTAGAGTGTAATACAACATGTCTCCATGTAGAGTGTATTACAGCATGTCTCCATGTAGAGTGTAATACAGCATGTCTCCATGTCTCCATGTAGAGTGTAATACAGCATGTCTCCATGTCTCCATGTAGAGTGTATTACAGCATGTCTCCATGTAGAGTGTATTACAGCATGTCTCCATGTCTCCATGTAGAGTGTATTACAGCATGTCTCCATGTAGAGTGTATTACAGCATGTCTCCATGTAGAGTGTATTACAGCATGTCTCCATGTAGAGTGTAATACAGCATGTCTCCATGTCTCCATGTAGAGTGTATTACAGCATATCTCCATGTAGAGTGTAATACAACATGTCTCCATGTAGAGTGTATTACAGCATGTCTCCATGTAGAGTGTAATACAGCATGTCTCCATGTCTCCATGTAGAGTGTATTACAGCATGTCTCCATGTCTCCATGTAGAGTGTATTACAGCATGTCTCCATGTCTCCATGTAGAGTGTATTACAGAATGTCTCCATGTAGAGTGTATTACAGCATGTCTCCATGTAGAGTGTAATACAGCATGTCTCCATGTCTCCATGTAGAGTGTATTACAGCATGTCTCCATGTCTCCATGTAGAGTGTATTACAGCATGTCTCCATGTCTCCATGTAGAGTGTAATACAGCATGTCTCCATGTCTCCATGTAGAGTGTATTACAGCATGTCTCCATGTAGAGTGTAATACAGCATGTCTCCATGTCTCCATGTAGAGTGTAATACAGCATGTCTCCATGTAGAGTGTAATACAGCATGTCTCCATGTCTCCATGTAGAGTGTATTACAGCATGTCTCCATGTAGAGTGTAATACAGCATGTCTCCATGTAGAGTGTATTACAGCATGTCTCCATGTAGAGTGTATTACAGCATGTCTCCATGTCTCCATGTAGAGTGTATTACAGCATGTCTCCATGTAGAGTGTAATACAGCATGTCTCCATGTCTCCATGTAGAGTGTATTACAGCATGTCTCCATGTAGAGTGTATTACAGCATGTCTCCATGTAGAGTGTATTACAGCATGTCTCCATGTAGAGTGTATTACAGCATGTCTCCATGTAGAGTGTATTACAGCATGTCTCCATGTAGAGTGTAATACAGCATGTCTCCATGTAGAGTGTATTACAGCATGTCTCCATGTAGAGTGTATTACAGCATGTCTCCATGTAGAGTGTAATACAGCATGTCTCCATGTAGAGTGTATTACAGCATGTCTCGATGTAGAGTGTAATACAGCATGTCTCCATGTAGAGTGTAATACAGCATGTCTCCATGTAGAGTGTATTACAGCATGTCTCCATGTAGAGTGTAATACAGCATGTCTCCATGTAGAGTGTAATACAGCATGTCTCCATGTAGAGTGTATTACAGCATGTCTCCATGTAGAGTGTAATACAGCATGTCTCCATGTCTCCATGTAGAGTGTATTACAGCATGTCTCCATGTCTCCATGTAGAGTGTAATACAGCATGTCTCCATGTCTCCATGTAGAGTGTATTACAGCATGTCTCCATGTAGAGTGTAATACAGCATGTCTCCATGTAGAGTGTAATACAGCATGTCTCCATGTAGAGTGTATTACAGCATGTCTCCATGTAGAGTGTAATACAGCATGTCTCCATGTAGAGTGTATTACAGCATGTCTCCATGTAGAGTGTATTACAGCATGTCTCCATGTAGAGTGTAATACAGCATGTCTCCATGTGATGTCTCCATGTAGAGTGTATTACAGCATGTCTCCATGTAGAGTGTATTACAGCATGTCTCCATGTAGAGTGTATTACAGCATGTCTCCATGTAGAGTGTAATACAGCATGTCTCCATGTGATGTCTCCATGTAGAGTGTAATACAGCATGTCTCCATGTCTCCATGTAGAGTGTATTACAGCATGTCTCCATGTAGAGTGTATTACAGCATGTCTCCATGTAGAGTGTATTACAGCATGTCTCCATGTAGAGTGTATTACAGCATGTCTCCATGTAGAGTGTATTACAGCATGTCTCCATGTCTTCATGTAGAGTGTAATACAGCATGTCTCCATGTAGAGTGTATTACAGCATGTCTCCATGTAGAGTGTAATACAGCATGTCTCCATGTCTCCATGTAGAGTGTAATACAGCATGTCTCCATGTAGAGTGTATTACAGCATGTCTCCATGTAGAGTGTATTACAGCATGTCTCCATGTAGAGTGTAATACAGCATGTCTCCATGTCTCCATGTAGAGTGTAATACAGCATGTCTCCATGTAGAGTGTAATACAGCATGTCTCCATGTCTCCATGTAGAGTGTATTACAGCATGTCTCCATGTCTCCATGTAGAGTGTAATACAGCATGTCTCCATGTCTCCATGTAGAGTGTATTACAGCATGTCTCCATGTAGAGTGTAATACAGCATGTCTCCATGTAGAGTGTATTACAGCATGTCTCCATGTAGAGTGTATTACAGCATGTCTCCATGTCTCCATGTAGAGTGTATTACAGCATGTCTCCATGTAGAGTGTAATACAGCATGTCTCCATGTCTCCATGTAGAGTGTATTACAGCATGTCTCCATGTAGAGTGTATTACAGCATGTCTCCATGTCTCCATGTAGAGTGTATTACAGCATGTCTCCATGTAGAGTGTAATACAGCATGTCTCCATGTCTCCATGTAGAGTGTATTACAGCATGTCTCCATGTAGAGTGTATTACAGCATGTCTCCATGTAGAGTGTATTACAGCATGTCTCCATGTAGAGTGTAATACAGCATGTCTCCATGTCTCCATGTAGAGTGTATTACAGCATGTCTCCATGTAGAGTGTAATACAGCATGTCTCCATGTCTCCATGTAGAGTGTAATACAGCATGTCTCCATGTCTCCATGTAGAGTGTATTACAGCATGTCTCCATGTAGAGTGTAATACAGCATGTCTCCATGTCTCCATGTAGAGTGTATTACAGCATGTCTCCATGTAGAGTGTAATACAGCATGTCTCCATGTAGAGTGTATTACAGCATGTCTCCATGTCTCCATGTAGAGTGTATTACAGCATGTCTCCATGTAGAGTGTAATACAGCATGTCTCCATGTCTCCATGTAGAGTGTATTACAGCATGTCTCCATGTAGAGTGTATTACAGCATGTCTCCATGTAGAGTGTAATACAGCATGTCTCCATGTAGAGTGTAATACAGTATGTCTCCATGTAGAGTGTAATACAGCATGTCTCCATGTCTCCATGTCTCCATGTAGAGTGTATTACAGCATGTCTCCATGTAGAGTGTATTACAGCATGTCTCCATGTAGAGTGTATTACAGCATGTCTCCATGTCTCCATGTAGAGTGTAATACAGCATGTCTCCATGTCTCCATGTAGAGTGTATTACAGCATGTCTCCATGTAGAGTGTATTACAGCATGTCTCCATGTAGAGTGTATTACAGCATGTCTCCATGTAGAGTGTAATACAGCATGTCTCCATGTAGAGTGTAATACAGTATGTCTCCATGTAGAGTGTAATACAGCATGTCTCCATGTCTCCATGTAGAGTGTATTACAGCATGTCTCCATGTCTCCATGTAGAGTGTAATACAGCATGTCTCCATGTCTCCATGTAGAGTGTATTACAGCATGTCTCCATGTAGAGTGTATTACAGCATGTCTCCATGTCTCCATGTAGAGTGTAATACAGCATGTCTCCATGTCTCCATGTAGAGTGTATTACAGCATGTCTCCATGTAGAGTGTATTACAGCATGTCTCCATGTAGAGTGTAATACAGCATGTCTCCATGTCTCCATGTAGAGTGTATTACAGCATGTCTCCATGTAGAGTGTATTACAGCATGTCTCCATGTCTCCATGTAGAGTGTATTACAGCATGTCTCCATGTAGAGTGTAATACAGCATGTCTCCATGTCTCCATGTAGAGTGTAATACAGCATGTCTCCATGTAGAGTGTATTACAGCATGTCTCCATGTAGAGTGTAATACAGCATGTCTCCATGTAGAGTGTATTACAGCATGTCTCCATGTAGAGTGTATTACAGCATGTCTCCATGTCTCCATGTAGAGTGTATTACAGCATGTCTCCATGTAGAGTGTAATACAGCATGTCTCCATGTCTCCATGTAGAGTGTATTACAGCATGTCTCCATGTAGAGTGTATTACAGCATGTCTCCATGTCTCCATGTAGAGTGTATTACAGCATGTCTCCATGTCTCCATGTAGAGTGTATTACAGCATGTCTCCATGTAGAGTGTATTACAGCATGTCTCCATGTAGAGTGTATTACAGCATGTCTCCATGTCTCCATGTAGAGTGTATTACAGCATGTCTCCATGTAGAGTGTATTACAGCATGTCTCCATGTAGAGTGTATTACAGCATGTCTCCATGTAGAGTGTAATACAGCATGTCTCCATGTCTCCATGTAGAGTGTATTACAGCATGTCTCCATGTCTCCATGTAGAGTGTAATACAGCATGTCTCCATGTAGAGTGTATTACAGCATGTCTCCATGTAGAGTGTAATACAGCATGTCTCCATGTAGAGTGTATTACAGCATGTCTCCATGTAGAGTGTATTACAGCATGTCTCCATGTAGAGTGTATTACAGCATGTCTCCATGTAGAGTGTAATACAGCATGTCTCCATGTCTCCATGTAGAGTGTAATACAGCATGTCTCCATGTAGAGTGTAATACAGCATGTCTCCATGTCTCCATGTAGAGTGTAATACAGCATGTCTCCATGTAGAGTGTATTACAGCATGTCTCCATGTAGAGTGTAATACAGCATGTCTCCATGTCTCCATGTAGAGTGTAATACAGCATGTCTCCATGTAGAGTGTATTACAGCATGTCTCCATGTCTCCATGTAGAGTGTAATACAGCATGTCTCCATGTAGAGTGTAATACAGCATGTCTCCATGTAGAGTGTATTACAGCATGTCTCCATGTAGAGTGTAATACAGCATGTCTCCATGTAGAGTGTAATACAGCATGTCTCCATGTAGAGTGTATTACAGCATGTCTCCATGTCTCCATGTAGAGTGTATTACAGCATGTCTCCATGTAGAGTGTAATACAGCATGTCTCCATGTAGAGAGTATTACAGCATGTCTCCATGTAGAGTGTAATACAGCATGTCTCCATGTAGAGTGTATTACAGCATGTCTCCATGTCTCCATGTAGAGTGTATTACAGCATGTCTCCATGTAGAGTGTAATACAGCATGTCTCCATGTAGAGTGTAATACAGCATGTCTCCATGTAGAGTGTATTACAGCATGTCTCCATGTCTCCATGTAGAGTGTATTACAGCATGTCTCCATGTAGAGTGTAATACAGCATGTCTCCATGTCTCCATGTAGAGTGTATTACAGCATGTCTCCATGTAGAGTGTATTACAGCATGTCTCCATGTCTCCATGTAGAGTGTATTACAGCATGTCTCCATGTAGAGTGTATTACAGCATGTCTCCATGTAGAGTGTAATACAGCATGTTTCCATGTCTCCATGTAGAGTGTATTACAGCATGTCTCCATGTAGAGTGTATTACAGCATGTCTCCATGTAGAGTGTAATACAGCATGTCTCCATGTCTCCATGTAGAGTGTAATACAGCATGTCTCCATGTAGAGTGTATTACAGCATGTCTCCATGTAGAGTGTAATACAGCATGTCTCCATTTAGAGTGTATTACAGCATGTCTCAATGTCTCCATGTAGAGTGTATTACAGCATGTCTCCATGTAGAGTGTAATACAGCATGTCTCCATGTCTCCATGTAGAGTGTAATACAGCATGTCTCCATGTAGAGTGTAATACAGCATGTCTCCATGTAGAGTGTAATACAGCATGTCTCCATTTAGAGTGTATTACAGCATGTCTCCATGTCTCCATGTAGAGTGTAATACAGCATGTCTCAATGTCTCCATGTAGAGTGTATTACAGCATGTCTCCATGTAGAGTGTAATACAGCATGTCTCCATGTCTCCATGTAGAGTGTATTACAGCATGTCTCCATGTCTCCATGTAGAGTGTATTACAGCATGTCTCCATGTCTCCATGTAGAGTGTATTACAGCATGTCTCCATGTAGAGTGTAATACAGCATGTCTCCATGTCTCCATGTAGAGTGTATTACAGCATGTCTCCATGTAGAGTGTATTACAGCATGTCTCCATGTAGAGTGTAATACAGCATGTCTCCATGTAGAGTGTATTACAGCATGTCTCCATGTAGAGTGTATTACAGCATGTCTCCATGTCTCCATGTAGAGTGTATTACAGCATGTCTCCATGTCTCCATGTAGAGTGTATTACAGCATGTCTCCATGTAGAGTGTAATACAGCATGTCTCCATGTCTCCATGTAGAGTGTAATACAGCATGTCTCCATGTCTCCATGTAGAGTGTAATACAGCATGTCTCCATGTAGAGTGTAATACAGCATGTCTCCATGTAGAGTGTAATACAGCATGTCTCCATGTAGAGTGTATTACAGCATGTCTCCATGTAGAGTGTATTACAGCATGTCTCCATGTCTCCATGTAGAGTGTATTACAGCATGTCTCCATGTAGAGTGTATTACAGCATGTCTCCATGTACAGTGTAATACAGCATGTCTCCATGTAGAGTGTATTACAGCATGTCTCCATGTAGAGTGTAATACAGCATGTCTCCATGTCTCCATGTAGAGTGTAATACAGCATGTCTCCATGTAGAGTGTAATACAGCATGTCTCCATGTAGAGAGTATTACAGCATGTCTCCATGT
>NC_137690.1:8624719-8629719 GCF_963989245.1 Nansenia antarctica
TTATAGTGATATTAATGCATTAATTACTACTACAGAATTAGTGTTATTAGTACATTATCACAACATTATTATAGCAGGTTTAATATTTACCATTACGTCATTATAGTGTTATTAATGCATTAATTACTACTACAGAATTATAGTGTTTTTAGTACATTATCACTACATTAATATAGTGTTATTAATGCATTAATACATTATCGCTACATCATTATAGTGTTATTAATGCATTAATACTACAATATTATCATGTTATTAATACATTATCAGGACATTATTATAACGTTTTAATACATTATCACTACATCATTATAGTGTTATTAATGCATTAACACTACAATATTATAGTGTTATTAATACATTATCAGTTGTATATATATATATATATATATATATATATATATATATACAGTATATGTATATGTTGAGCCCTGGTATAAGTGTTCTCCAGTGCCTTTTGTCCGCTATAGCAGATGTGATGGTATGCAAATGTATTTGCTTGGGCTGGAGCCTTCCTTCTCCTTCTGTCTCTCCTCTCCCACTCTCTCTCTTTCTCTCTCTCTCTCTCTCTCTCTCTCTCTCTCTCTCTCTCTCTCTCTCTCTCTCTCTCTCTCTCTCTCTCTCACACACACACACACACACACACACACACACACACACACACACACACACACACACACACACACACACACACACACACACACACACTACAATAGAAACCTACACTGCCCTGTGAAGACCACTCTAAGTCAATGGTAGACCACCTGTTTGTGACAGCTGAAAGAGAAGAGATGACAGGAGAGAGGTGTCCTTTTGACAGTTGCCTTTGCACGTTCGCCATCTCCTCCGAGGCGTGCCGTCTACTCCGAGGCGTGCCATCTCCTCCGAGGCGTGCCGTCTACTCCGAGGCGTGCCATCTCTTCCGAGGCGTGCCGTCTACTCCGAGGCGTGCCTTCTCCTCCGAGGCGTGCCGTCTACTCCGAGGCGTGCCGTCTACTCCGAGGCGTGCCGTCTACTAGCACTATAGGAGGCCGGTGTAGCAAACAAATACAGGCACGCGGGAAGGTATTTTGACTGGGGGTGCTGAGGTGCTGTCTATATACGCTACAGGGCAAAAAATTACCAGGGAAAATTTTTTAACGATTTCTCTCTCCCTCTCCCTCTCGCTGCTTGCTCGTTCGCTCACACGCACACAGCATAACGACGGGCCCCAATGCACGGGCAATAATAGTTAAGCACGCACACACCCACACACTACAATGACGTAACGTTAAATATTTTACCAACAATGTGTTGGAATTTACAGTAATTTCCACTCAGCTCACAGTGTCCACAATGTCCACAAACATGATGTTGACCATTATTACAGACAGATTATGCACGGCGGCACTAGCAATAGCCTATCCATAAGAGAATAAAAATGACAATACCACAAGCATGATATTAACTATTACACTGCACGGCGGCAATAACCAAAAAGGTATAATATTAATGCATGTCTTACCTATTTGAACACCCCAGGTGGACTTCCTTTCGGGTGTGTTGTTGATAAATGTCCTCATCAGTGGCTGGATGTCCATCCGTTCAAGAATGTCACTGTGGACGTGCAGTAACGTCAGGTGTGTGAGTCGTCTCTGTGTCATGTTGTTCCTTAGCCATGTTTTGAGGCGGCGAAGGGTAGAGAAGGACCGCTCAGAAGAAGCCGCGGAAACAGGTAGACATAGACACAGCTCTATAAACTTCTCCACCTCTGTGAGTAGCTCTCTTGTTTGGGGATGCAGTCCTCCGATGAATCCAGCGACATCTTGAGCTGACTTGAGTCCTTTGGTTTTGGAGAGGTCACCAAGCATTGTGAGCTGCATATGTAGACGACATTTGTCAAGCTGATCGGGGACCTGTGCAGCCGTGATCTCAGTCAACCCTGAGTATACTCCATTTGCGGCATTTATAATGGTTTGCTCTCTCAGGGCAGCAACTTGCAGTCCTTCTTGGTCGAATCGGCGATCCAGCTCGGTTGTCACAAGATCCAAGGCCTCATAGAACTCACGCCGCCACTGCTGCTCTCCTACATCAGTCACAACGGCCTCGGTCTTCTCTGTATCCCTTAAGCGGGCAGGGGTTCTGCTGGTTCGTGGAGGAAGGGGCATTTGCAGTTTGTTTTTTTCTGCACAAGCGGTCACTTTGGAAGTGATCTCCTGGACAAATCCATCTTCTCTCAGTGCATGGATGCGCTGTCGTAACACACACACACTCAGGGCCGCTTTAAGGGGGGGCTAGCTGGGGCGGTGGCACAGGGCCTCGCGCTTTGGAGGGCCTCGCGTGAGGCAGGGTAAAAAATAAAAATAAAAACATTTTTATTTTTTGTTATTTTTTGTACCCTGGCTGGCGAGGCCCTCCAAAGCGCCAGGCAAGGGACCATATTATTATTTTTGCCTTTAATACATTTCTAAATGTTCACACATGTGATAATCATAGTCAATCATACATCTAAAATCTAGCATACCTGTAGGACAGGGAGATTCTTAGCAACAGAAAAAAGTAATTTCCCCCTATGACACCTTACGTGAAACGTGAAAAGAATTTTTGGCCGCGCGTTGACACTTGTTGTGCATAGTGACTGCTTAGTGCAACGGACAAAATGCAGAGGGAACGAGACCGAGGAAGAAAATGTTAATCGGGTGCTGAAAAAAGAAATACAAATAAAAGAAAGGAAGGCTTCAGGGCCTCGCTTAGAGGTTCGTTCGAAACATTTCTAAAAACAAGTGAGGCTCCCGTTAGCACCGAAGAAGCTAACGTTACTGCTAGCACTAGCAATGCTAGTAGTAGCACGGCACAGCCCCCCCTGAGAGGCAAAGATGATGTCTCTGAGGTGGAGGAGGACAACTGCTACACCGGCAGCAGTGGGGCTGCCCAGCCCCAGGTGATGATGGTCAGGAGTGGCGAAGTAGAGGATACGGAGGCGGAAGATGGAGCTACTCAGAGCAGCAGCAGGGCTGAGAGTGATGGAACGCAAGACGAGCCTACGGTGTTAGATATGTCATGTATGATGATCCTGGTAAATTGGCCGGTACATATGGACTCTACAGTTACAGAAGTGATCATTAGAAGAGGTCCCCCAAAGATGAAACCTGGATTTAGTTATCCTAAAAATAATGAGAACAGGAACTTTAGTGAAACTTTATTTCTCCGAAAACTACCAAATGGGGAAAAAATAGAAAGAAAGTGGCTTGTGTACTCTCAAAAACGGGACATGTCTTTTTGCTTTTGCTGTAAGCTTTTCAACATAAAGGATAGGTCTACATGGTGGTGAGTAACATCTCTATTCATGTCAATAATGGCTTGTGCGTATTTAATGTTGGGTATGATGACTGCTTTATCCTAAATCCTAATCCTTTACGAGTATAAAAGGTTTGAAATGAAACAAACATGGTTGTAAACTATCTAAATAAGTAGATATGCTATTGTCTATCAGCACAGCATGTGAGCGCATTTCTTGCAATATATCGGTGCGTGCGTGTCGCGCGGTTATAACAGTAGCCTACATCATTATAAAAGGCCTCGGATACATATGTATTGTGTATCTAAATCTAATTTAAAAAATAATAATAATAAAAATAAAAATAAATCCTCCCAAAAAAAAAAAAAAAAAAAAGGCCTCGCAAATCTGACTTCGCACAGGGCCTCGCATATCTCCCAAGCGGCCCTGCACACACTCCAATGCCCCACTCGCACTTGCCTTCTCACTTTGGAGACTTCTGGCTACGGCCTCGCACGGTCCAAAAAGAGCCTCACAGCTCAAAAGTCCAAAGTATGTTCTGGCTTTTGTGGCTTGTTTGTATAGACCTGATATTTTTGCACGAGTATCTCCCCTGACTGTCTTATCTTGCTCTAACGTCTTCAGTGTCTCCAAAACGGCTGTATATGAGGAGACAACCCGTGAAATAGCCTTTGTGCGTACGGCCCATCGAGTCGGGCATAATGCCAACAAGTTGCAGACCACCTCATCATCACTACCAATTCCAAACATATAGACTGGAACACCGCCTTACGCTTTGACGACTCCCCTATCACCACCGAGACACCCCGTACAAAGTTGAATATGTCTGCAACAACACAAACTTCCCTCGCCACTTCCTGAAGTACCAGATCTAGTGCATGGTTACTACAGTGCACATATAATGCATTTGGACACTGCTCTTTCAGTTTTGCTTGCACGCCTTGCATGCGCCCCGACATATTAGCAGCGCCATCGAAGCAAAATCCCTTTAGACGCTCCAGTGGCAAATTCAAGCGCACAAAAACATCTTTGATACATGAAAAAAGTGTTTCTCCAGTTGAATCAGGCGCACTGTAAAACCCGAGGAAAACATTCACTGCCTCCAGTTTTGAATCCACATATTGCAGACAAATTGTAAACTGCTCTGAAATACTCACATCAGTGGTCGCTTCTGCAGTTAGACCATAGAAGTGACGCTCTCTCGCTTCTGAAAGAATTTCTCTTTGAACAGCATGAGCAAATATTTCGAGTATTTCATTTTGAATGGTGTCGGACATCCAGTTGTCTCTTCGCTGTAGCCACTCACGGGATTTTGGCAACGCGTATGTCCGCTCCATCATCAGTTTCCAAAGCACTCCATCTCGATTGTTATTGCCTCTTAACGGAAGCCCTTCGCTGCCTAAGAATCTGATGGATCTGAATATCAGTTCTAATACGTTTCTGGCCGTCTGTTGCTCTTTCTCAACAACGTCCGACAGTAGAGCATTAATGGGAGTGTTGTTAAGCGAAGCAAGCAATCTCACAGATTCTGAATGTATGTCAGACATCTCGTGTTGGCTAAACCTTGTCGTTGCTTTCCGCCAATTACAAAAGCCTCCTACTGTAAATGCACTTGTCTTTCTGTCGTGGTGCCTTAACCCTTTCTCTATAGCTTTACTGCAAGAGAAGCAAAGAACAGTGTCTCTTTCAGTGACATAATGCAACCATTTCCACCTGGTAAACC
>NC_137690.1:8632219-8649719 GCF_963989245.1 Nansenia antarctica
ACTTCTTCTTTTCGTTATTCGGCACTTTATTTGCCCTGTCGCACATGGTTGTCTCGTATAGGTCAGTCAGGGTACTACGTTAGAAAGTACTTTATAATAATAATAACTTTATTTGTATAGCGCTTTTCCTGCAAACGGTGCGGCTCAAAGTGCTTTAATCATTATATAATCTTAATTTAATAATTTTGTAATTTAAAGGCAATATTAAAAGGATGGGTTCACGCGAGATTTCTGGCTTGGGGAACGAGACTCTAGAGAGTCTGGAGTCTGTCGTAATGATAATCTTTATGTCTGTGGGGTGCTGAAATGGGAAAATCGGCGCACACCACACACAATACGATCAAGGCTGTTCAATCCAAGAATTGTTATCTTCATGTGTGGGGTCTGTCTCAGATAAGAAATCAGTTAAGATTTTGAAAATCCTTATGTGTTTTTCCCCCGCTTTACTCTCTGTTTTGTTGTCCCCTCGCAACAGTAAAAAACAACAACAATGCATTACTTTATCATGCATAATAAAATAGAGATTTTTAGAAGAGTAGAGAAGTAGATTTAGTAGACACCTAATGGTAAATGGACTGACTTATATAGCGCTCTCTCTCTCTCTCTGTCTCTCTCTCTCTCTCTCTCTCTTTCTGTCTCTCTCTCTCCCTCTCCCTCTCCCTCTCTCTCTCTCTTTCTCATTCTCTCTCTCCCTCTCCCTCTCCCTCTCCCTCTCTCTCTCTCTCTCTCTCTCTCTCTCTCCCCCCCCTCTCTCTCTCTCTATCCCCATGTCTCTCTCCCTCCCTCTCTCTCTCCCTCTCTCTCTCTCTCTCACACACACACAGGCTCTGTACTCCCTGGACCTGTCCAGAGCCCAGCAGGTTTCCCCCCAGGTCCTGTGTGACCTCCTGGGCTGTCTTCCCAGCCTGCGCTCCCTCGGTCTGGCTTCCACCCTCTGTGACAGACGGGTCCTACGGGCGGTCGCCCACCACTGCCGCGCGCTGCGCCACCTCGACGTGTCCCGCTGCCACAACCTGTCCCCCGCAGACCTGCTCGCCCTGGGGGGGTCCCCCTCCACCTCCACTTCCTCCTCCTCCTCCACCTCCACCTCCACCCCTCCGCCCCCTCTCGGCAGCCTGCTGGCTACGGACGTGGGGTTCGGGGAGGAGGAGGGGGATGCGGCGGCCTCTGCGGCCTTCCTCCTGCTCTCTCTGCCCGGGCTGGAGAGGGCGGCCCTGGACGGCCTGGGGGAGGGCTGCGGGCTTGTACGGCGCCGGGGATTCGGAGAGACGGAGGCGTTCACCGCCAGAGCGGGGGCGTCCAGCCTGGGGGAGGTGTGGAGAGAGAGGGTGCGGCGGGAGGGCGTAGTCAGAGAGGCCGGGGAGAGGGAGAGAGAGAGGGAGAAAGCGGGAGCAGCCGTAGAGGGAGAGGAGGAGGGGGAGGAGGAGGAAGAAAGGGTCTTGTGGAGGAGAGACGAGAGCGAGAGTGAAGATGAGGGTACAGTAGAAGAAGAGGAGACAAGGAAAGGGGCAGACGGGGGGACGACGGAGAGAAGGCGGAAGAAAATAGCGGAGGACGGAGGTGTAGAGAGAGGAGGAGAGGGAGGGAGGAGGACAGGAGGAGTAGGAGATGAGGGCTTCATCACCCTGCGTCTCCGGGAGGTGCAGGGCCTAACCTGCAGGAGTCTGGAGGCAGTTGGTCAGCTGTGTCCTGAAGTGCGCTCCATCACTCTGGACTGTGAGGAGGTGGAGGAAGTGGAGGTAGGGGGACTGGCCTGGGGCGGGGGGGGGTCCCGTCTGGCTGCAGGCCTGGGCAGGTGGGGGGGCCAGCTCAGGAGCCTCTCTGTGCGCTACCCGGGGCCCCTGGATGATCTGCTGCCAGCCCTGCGTGCGGTGGGCGCCACCCTGCTCTCGCTCACTCTGGAGGGGGTAACGACCAGCCCGCGCACCCCTATGATGGAGCTCCTCCATGCCTGTCCCAGAGTGAAGAGCCTCCTCATCCAGGCTGACCCCCCCTCAACACCACAGGAGGAAGAGGAGGAGGAGGAGGAGGAGGACAACCCCAGGGATCGACCTTGTCTACCTCAACTAGGCTCTCTCTCATTGAGGTAAGTCAGGAGTCCTTGCTCCAGACACGGCCATCGTCTTGCGTGCCAAGACTCGTGAGGGGAATGCCATATCATCGCAAGGTCCCTGTTTCGATACAGGTCATTGACATATCCTGCATGTCACCCCCCCTCTCTCTCTCTCTCTCTCACCCATCCTTCCTGTCAGTCTGTACTGTCTCTGTCCCAATAAAGCAGAAATGCCCTAAAATAATATAAGAAAGAAAGAAAGAATAAGACGTGTGTGTTGTAATACACTTCATGGAAATAGACAGACATGAGATCTGACTCACGGAGCTCTCAGCAGAGTGGTTGTCATAACTACAGGCACAGCGCTGTGACTCAATCAGTCACAGGGCCGTGGGGAATCCCTAGTGATGCTCTGCAGCTACTTTGTCGGTGGTGGATCAGACACTTGTCTGAGACAATGTCTGTCTCAATTCAAGACACTTCCCCTCATTTGAGCAGTTGAACTTCCTCAATATATGATCAATATGATTTGACAGTTTATTATGTGTCTCTGTCCTCAGCTTCTCCTATGACCAGCGGCAGAAGAAGCCCGTCATGTCCTGGGGGTCTCTGAAGGAGGCGCTGTGGTGCCTGCTGTCCGGTTCTCCCCTGCTGGAGAGAGTCTCTCTGGTGGCCGTGCCCTGTCCCCTGGACCCAGTGTTCTGGAAAGTTCTGAAGCAGCCTGCCCCTCCCGGTGCCCTTGGCGACCCTGACTGTTCCTCCTCCCCCCCTCTACAACGGTTACGCAACATCAGCCTGGCACGCAGTGACGTTTCCATGGTAACGGCGATGGGGCTGGTGAGCGCCAGTAGGCGTCTGAGCAGCCTGGACCTGACTGGCTGCTGGGCGGTGAGTCTGGACAACCTGGGGCAGTTACGGAAGATGGCCACCAGGAGGCGACATTTTCTCGACATTATCACCTGGACATGATGCAGTTTATTTTCATTCAGAGACCAGATTGACCAGGAGGGGGAGCTCTCTCTAGCTCACTTATGATTGCGCTATGTATCTATGAAGTAACACCTCATATACTGTATTTTATAACAAGAATATATAAACGGGGTAGTGGTGGTCTAGTGGATAGTGAGTTGGACTTGGGATCGGAAGGTTGTGAGTTCAAATCCCGCCTGAAGCCACACCACTACTAGTGTGCCCTTGGGTAAGGCACTTAGCCCTCAGTTACTCCAGGGGGAATGTCCCTGTAATTCGTAATTGTAAGTCGCTTTGGATAAAAGCGTCTGCTAAATGGCAAAATTAAATTAATTATTAAAATTAATATCTTTGTCATCATAGATCCGAACACTTTATTAGGAAGACCTGTACACCTTCTCATTCATGAAGGTGGTGGAGGTGGTATAATGGTATGGGGAATGTTTTCTTGGCACACTTTGGGCCTATTAATACCAATCAATCATCGCTTGAATGCCACAATCTATTTGAGTATTGTTGCTGACCATGTGCATCACTTCATGGCCACAATGTACCCATCTTCTAATGGCTACTTCCAGCATGATAATGCACCATGTCACAATGCAAAAGCCGTCTCAAAATGGTTTCATGAACATGACAATGATTTCAGTGTTCTTCAGTGGCCATCCCACCGGATATGCATCCAATAGAACACCTTTGGGATGTGGTAGAATGGGAGATTCACAGCTTGAAAGTGCACCTGAAAAAATTAGCAGGAACTGCGTGATGCAATCATGTTAATATGGACCAGAATCTCAAAGGAATGTTTCCAATATGTTTGCGGGATCAGTGCCCCGAAGAATTGAGGCTGTTTTTGAGAGCACAGGGAGGCCCTACCCAGTATTAGTATAGTGTTCCGAATAAAGTCCTCAGTGAGTGTGTGGTGACTGTTTCCTCCTTAGTCACCGCGACTGTTGAACTGTAAACTTTAGTTGACTCGTGATACCAACACCGACGACTTCTGTACGTTGCAATCATTTGTTTACTTTATTATAAAAAAACATGATACACTACAAAGTTTCGCATGTGGCAACACGGTCAAAGACTGTGTGCTCACCGGTTCAATCAGTAACACCTGTAGCCTACCGGTGAGCTCACCTATATACCTGTGCACTCCTATGTCCTCGCCACTCAGTGGTCAACAGTAAAAATGACATCCAGCACAGACATAATGGCTGCAACAGAGTGTATTCGATTGTATTCGTTCTCCTTCAACCCAAGTCACTTTACTGTTTTCATTCACTCCCAGGGTTGCCATGATACCGAGAAGCTATGGAAGCGCCTGGTATGTCCCCCAGGTCCCTGTTCCCCTATAGGTAGTTTCTCTGATTGAGGCAGTTAAGGGTGAAACTAGGTCAAGATGAATGAGCACTCTCCTTTGTCTCATTCACTCAGTAGGAGTCGTTCTGACCAATGATTAACCTTTAGTCACTCCAGAGACTGGCCAGACTGGGCATTTTGAGTAAGCTGCTTTCCTCAATGTGTTTTCGAATGGACTGTTGTTTTCATTAAGCTCTTTTTATCGAAGCACTCAATTCCATTCATTCACTCACTCACTCACTCACTTTCATCCACCCACATACTGGATATTCCCCCCTCTCTCTCTCTCTCTCTCTCTCTCTCTCTCTCTCTCGCTCCCTCTCTCATGCTGTGTCTCTCTCTCTCCCCTGTCTCTCTCTCTCTACCGCCCCCGCCCCCCCCCGCGCGCCCTCTCTCTGAATCAAATGCTGCATTGCTCCAGTCCCGTAACCTTGGTGACTCAAGGGCCGCTTCCTAGATAGCTGTTGACACATTGCCCTGAGGGCAAGGCCACGCCCCTCTGAACCCCCCCCCTCCTGTCGACCGGTCGGTGACACCGAGGAAGAGAGGGAGACAGGACAGGTTGACGAAGGACGGGAATTAAGAACAGAATGTGATCGTGCCGAAGGAAGTGTGTGTTTTGGATTTTGGGGTGGATATACAGAGAATGTGTTCTGTGTTTGAGATCTCATTGTCGGAGGCTGAGCTCAGACTGGTCTAATCTGGTTATGCTCTCTGGGAGCTTAGTGACGCTACCTTAGGTCACCCCCCCGCCCGCCCTAATCCCCCCCACCCATCCACAGCAGCCCCTCCCCTTTGCTGCGAACTCTCCCTCTATTTCCGGACACACACTTCATGACAACCTGTGTGTCTCCGGAAGTGGAGGCTGGTGAAGGTAGCAAATCGGAGGACGGGTTCATTGTAACGCATGGGATTTGGAATGAGGACTACAGTATTTTTTTTATCAACTGTAGTTTATGTGACAGGGTCGGGACAGGGAGAGTGTGATGGCTGGTGGAGGTCGAAATCCATTCCTCCTCCTCCCATTCCATTCATTACAATGAGCCCCGTCCTCTGATTTCGACCTCCACCAGCCATCGCACTCTCCCCGTCCTGACCCTGTCCCGGTACCTCTCCCGCTCCCAGACCTTCCAGAGCTTCTGTCGTCTTCCTGTGTTCCCTTCTCGACTTCCTCCCTGTTTCTGTTACCTCCCCATTCTTCCTGTTTTCACATCATCCTTCCCTCTCTTTGTTGTTGTTTACCGATACCAATTCCCTCACCTCTATTTCTAGTTCCCTACCCAGTATCTACCCCCCCCTCCCCCCCACACACACACATCCAGAGATCTAAGAGGATTGGATATGGCGGAAGTTTACCCCAGCCTAATAGGGAGTTAAAAGTGGAGTACCATATTGCATTTACCCATCAAGTGCTGTTTCATAGTACTTCTACATTCTACCCTACGTCCTCTGAAAAACCCCCTATCGCCCCCCCCCCCCTCCTCTCCCTTGTCCAGCTGACTGAGGTGGATTCATCTGGTCTCAACATCTGTCACTATCACTCACTGTGATGTCATACCCCTGAGCTCAGCTTTTCAGACGCATGAGCACTCCAACACACTCACTGACTCACTAATGGAGTGTGACACAGACAGACCAAGCGACAGACAGCGTTCTATGAGTGTACGTCTGCCCTACCCCCCCCCCCCCCCAGAGAGGGGTAGAGGACCTCACCAGCTGCTCCGGGATCAATGTGTCCGTACCCACGACTCTCATCGGTTGCCCTCTCCTCTCTTCTCTGTTCTCTGAGGGAGGGGGCGGAGGAGGTTAGGGTACTGGGGAGAAAGGGTGAGATTGAACGGACGTACAGACGGACGAGCGGTGGGGGGGGTCGAGTCATAGGTGTCTCCTACTCTCTCTCTCTCCCTACCTCAGCTGTCCTCGCTCCCGAGGGAAGAGGTGGTTGGGGTAGAGGGGAGAGGGGGTGACATTGAGAAGCAGGGCCATAGTAGTCCTAGTATCTCTCTCTCTCTCCCTCCCCACCTCAGCTGTCCTTGCCATTCTCCTAGGGGAGGTGATGTTGAGGGTACAAGGGTGAGGGGTTAGGGTATAGAGGTGATATTGAACGACAGGGGGGGAGGGAGGGAGGGAGAGAAGGAAGGAGTCTCTCTCTCTCTCCCTCAGCTGTCTGAGCAGCTGCCAGTGTAAAGCCATCTGCCTCCACGCTCCCCAAACGCTTGTGACAGGTGTGTGTGAGAAAACACACCGTGTCTGGAAACACAAAGCTCTCCTAACAAGTTAAGCAGACAGCTACCCCCCCCCCCGTTACCTTGGACAGAGAAGAGCAGACGCAGCCAGCCACAATGTCACTCCTAGGTCCAAGGACTACAAACAGTGACCCTGTTTGAAACCACCTTCCTTCCTCGAAAAGGAATGGCCGTCGTCGATCTAACACTAATCGATCGGTGACAGCGATGCAGTGAAAAGCTTTGCTTTGACCAGTCCGATCGTTTTAGATCAGTGGAAGGAAGGGCAGATGCAATTTAGCAATTTTTTGTATTCAAGCATTTGAGCGGGACCTGTATACTTCAACACTTGCTGAACCTGAACCACAACCCCCCCCCCCCCCCCCACTCTAATCCAGTCTGTCCCCACCACTTCAGGTCATAACAAACAGCTGTGGCAGAGATCAGGGTAGAGAGAGAGAGAGATTGATAGTCCAGATTATTACATGGGGTGGGAATCACATAGGAAGAACACAGGGGGACAGTTTGGGAAATCTTATCCCAATTCAACAGACCGTGACAGTCCAGATCAGAGTTCTAGAGTGATGGTGAAAGGAGATTGCGACAGAAGCTTCACGTGGAGGATGTGACGACTGAGAGACACACACTTCCTGCTGCTGTGAGGTAGGCAAGCTCGGTAGGAGAGTGTAGACAGACTAGTCTGAAACAAAGCCCATGTGCAACGTTGGGACCGCAGACGTACTCTTCTGACACACTGACACAGTCATACTCTTCTCCACTGACTCGACACTAAACGGAACAGACGGTAGGAATGGAGACCTGAACTTCTCTTGACAGTTTGGGAAATCTTATCCCAATTCAACAGACCGTGACAGTCCAGATCATTAAATGGGTCGGAATCACATAAGAAGAACAGGGGAACAGTTTGGGAAATCTCATCCCAAATCAACAGACGTTGAATATGTAATAAGTAATGCAATACAAGCAGGCTTTGTAATGTCTCTGTACATAGTATTTATTTACATGATACAATTCTGCTGTAATGCTGGATAGCAAGATTATATGTAATACATAAATATCAACACAGTTCGTTGTTGCTGTTGTTTCTTTTTTGTACAAATTTGCATATAACTAAGAATCATAAGGAAAAAAAACTCAAACGGATACATACAGTTCTCTTAAAAAGAAAAACCTCACATCCTTATAGGAGAGAAAAATAACCTATACAGGTCTCACACACGTCTCAATGTCACACAGCACACACACACACGTGCGTGCAGACACACGCACACACACACACAGGCTTCTCTACAACGCTCTATTTCAGACACACAGACCCATAGCAGTTATTGAGCTGAAAAGAGAAGTTACTCTGGTATCTATCTTTTTTTTTTCAGAACCTAGCTCTGGCATGCTCCTGTAGCTTTGTAAACATGTGCTGTTTAACCCGGATTGCTTCACAGACGAAGGGTTGGGGGGGCGCACACACACACACACACACATCTCTGACAAACATGTTCTCACACACTCATGCAAACGCTCTCTCGATACACACCAAATTAATACATAGCATGGCTCACATACCCTAACTCCACAACGGCACTGAATACATATGCTAATATCAGTACTATATTAATAAAATAAAACTACAACAGAAAACAAACATAAATTGTCTCTCGGGATAAAATAAAGACCAAACAAAACACTAGTCCGGCGACGCCACATCCTACCATTCACTCAGGTGTTTTATACTAATTGTAGACGGAGCAATCCATGCAAATGATCCCATTCATACCCCCATATATCCACACTAAAAACAGACAATGACTCCAGGATCAGTCTCTCCAGCCCTCAGCTTCAGGTCAGGGTTGGAGATTATGACCTCAGATCAGATTTTACGACCTCCTTGACTCAACTATTTGTATTCCGTGTCCTATATGTTGGAGTTAGTGAAGTGTTTTATCACTGCATCGCACGTCTCTTAAAAACAAAACGGAAAAGGGTGATAATAGTCACTTGATGCATGACCACTATTATGACTTAGAAATGCTGGCAAGAGAATACCTACAAACAAATGTGATAAAGGTAAACTCCCTGACCGGACATCCTCTGACGTTAGGTTCTAGAGTGATGGTGAAAGAAGATGGCGACAGAAGCTTCACGTGGAGGATGTGACGAGAGACACACACTTCCTGCTGCTGTGAGGTAGGCAAGCTCGGTAGGAGAGTGTAGACAGACTAGTCTGAAACAAAGCCCATGTGCAACGTTGGGACCGCAGACGTACTCTTCTGACACACTGACACAGTCATACTCTTCTCCACTGACTCGACACTAAACGGAACAGACGGTAGGAATGGAGACCTGAACTTCTCTTGACAGGCTGGCTGGCTGGATGTATGTATGTATGTGTGTATGTATGCATATTTGTATGTGCACAAAACCTGGGCAAAATGGCCTCCTCCAGTTTGGCACAAAATGGCCGCCAGCTCAGGTGAAAGCGGCACAATTTCTCCTGGACAGTTACCCCCCCCGGGCTGATCTTCGAAAGACAATACATGCTTTGTTTTGTTTTCAAGATAAAAAAGAAAAACACACGACAGAATAGCGGCAAAGACACACCACCGGAGAGAGGAGGGAAAAACAAACTAAAGGATTAATCAAAATCCCCAAAAAGCAATAAAAAAAAAGGTGATCATTCATGCGTCCTCAGACAGGATCTTTCTTTTTCATCTTCTCAAGGTTGTGATTTTCAAAACGAGTCCTTTATCCTTGCAGCCACTCGTGCCAGTGTTCATGTCAAAGGTCGCAAACAACAGTCTCTGTTAGGGTTCGGCACCCTATATTCTCTGGATCTTGTCTGCGACCACGACGGGGTTCTCCTTGCGGATCTTGGCAGCTGCCTCGGCTTTGTAGTCGTAGGGACAGTTGTGCTTGTCAGAGTACCGGTGGATCCCACAGAACAGGTTCCCACAGCGACAGTCGAACCCTGCTAGGGAGCAGAGTTCAAAGGTCATGGGTTAGAGGTGAACCACAACATGTGCAAATCGCAAACAAACCGTTATATCCCAATTCAGCAAAACAATTAATTTCACTGTATGATCTCATATTCAATACATTGCGACGGGTAGGTCCAATCCGAGAGTTATGTTTCATAAGAGAAGCCCCATATCCTACTCTGTCAAGATTGTGTGTATGATGCTTCCATCATTGCATGTTTTGAATGTGTAATGTATATGCAGTTTGGTTTGTTTCAATGTCTAATCGCTCTGTAACATGAAGCCGTCTGTTGCTATCTTAGAACAGGTGTCTCTCTTGTAAAAATGTTTTTTTATTATGATTATTTTTACCATATTAATCTTTATTTTACATAAATAAAGATTAAATGAAATATGACAATGCTCACCTGTAAGGCCCACCCTCTTGCGACACATGTAACACCTGGCCTTCTTGGGTTTGGGGGTGTCCCCCTTCCCCTCATCGCTGCTGCCAGCTCCAGTACTGGAGGCGGTGGGCTGGGTGACTACTGCAGCAGACAGACAGGACGGAGGAAAGAAAAGAAAGATCTCTCAGTTAATAAACACTTTTCAAATTGTAGAAGACAGTGTTCTTGTCTGAAGCAGCTTCAGCGGGCGGTGAACTCCCTGAGGTGCGAGGGTTATTTTTAAACAGGCTTATTTTTGGGCTGCCTCTGTGTCTTCAAGGCTGTATGTAAACCAACAGTTGGATCTGAGGTATGCCAGGGTCCATCAAAAATACACCCCAGAGCTAAAGTGGATCGCACAGAGTGATGTTTGCCTTCGGAAGTGTGTGTGTGTTTGAGAGTGTGTGTGTGTGTGTGTGTATGTGTGTGCATAATATATAATATAACATATACACCATTTAGCTGATGCTTGTATCCAAAGCGAATTACATTGCAGTGAGTGCATACATTTTTCCGTATATAAGGTCCCAGTGGAAATCGAACCGACAACCTAAGCTTTGTTAGCTCCATGCTCCGCCAACTGGGCCACAGAGGACCATGCATGCGAGTGTGTGGCTTACCAGGTTCTAGAGGATCTGGTTTATCCTCTCTCGAAATGCTCATCTCTGTCATTTGTTGAGTCACTGGAAGAGAGCCTTGAATAGTTCTACAGGAAGAGAGGGAGAGAGAGAGAGAGAGAGAGAGAGAGAGAGAGAGAGAGAGAGAGAGAGAGAGGGTATGACTAAGAGGTATGAAAGCAAGTGACAACATCTTGTGCTACTGTATGATATATCAATTAACACTCTCTCACACACACACACACACACACAGTGTACACACAGTGAGTGTACTCACCTAGATGTGTCTGTGGTAGAGCCTGAGGAGGCGTCTACCATTGCCAGACTGGCCTCTAGTCTCTGGATGGCTGAGACCCCTGCAGAGGCGGCACCACTGGATGATGCTGTGGTACAACAAGGCAAAACACCAGATAAGACACTGCCCCACTGTAATTAGGCGCCATGCTTCCGCTGTAAAACGGATCAATAAAGTAATATTTTTAGTTGTTGTTAGAACACAAGATTACATTTAAATGTCAATTTTCGATTTATAGGACCGGAATAGTGCATTTGCAGGCAGAATGTGACGTGTTGAGGTTGTGGTTCTTGTTTCAAATAAAAAGCCAAAACTTAACATGAGTGTCTGGGAGAAAACAGCAAAAATGTTTGACCTCAAAGTCTTTGGGGGAACAAAATCTCCACAAACGCCCCCCCCCTGCACATTGTTATGAACCAGCTGTCTCTCATTATGCCTTATGGAAAAACAGAGAGAGGGGGGGCGAGTGTAGATTTGTATCATGTGGTCGTCATGGAAAGGGGGGGGGGGGTTACTTACCCATGGGGCTGAGGGGACTCATGCGGTCACTGCTCTGCTGGCGTGTCAGGTGGTCCTTGTAGCAGACAGAGCACATGCCATTGGTTCTGGGGTTGCCAAAGAATCCACAGCCAGTGGTGCAAAGCATGGGCGCCGAACTCGGGTTTGTCTCTTGGGCCATTGCTGTGACAAGACAAAGAAAGCAAGGAGTCTGGTTAGTGTGTGTGTACATGTTTGTGCATGTGCGGTGCTAAAGGTGTGTTCAAATAAATTAAGTGCCAAAAAAAATGTATCACAGGTTTGATATCTTAGCCAACAACATACCAGGAATAGCACAGACTGACAAAGAGATCTTAAAATCAGCTTAAACAGCAGTTTAAACAGTGTGTTGAAATTCACTAGCTGAGCAAGAAAGCAGAGAGATGTTCTTGCGAGGATTGCTCTGGCCTGGCCTACTTGTCAGCAGGGCCACTAATGAATGGGAGAGCTTCACTGTTTGACCTCCGATGGAGAACAATTGAGACTTGTTCTGTTTTCCACCTTGGCAGGAACCGAACGACACATCACCATCACGACGCCTTATGACACACACACGTGTGTGTGTGTGTGTGTGTGTCATGTCATTATGTATCATTACCGCAAATGAATACAACAGCATGTCATCTGCCTTGGTCCACCTCCAGCTACTCCTGATTAAGCACATTTCTCTGTGGGTATTCTTTCACCGCCTGCACGCCTGTCTGTCAGTGACAGAACAGGGCCAAATAGGAGAGAACAAACCCACATAGTCTACTCCCTGTGCTGCTCGCTGAATAAGTAGGCCTAGTTTCAAAGAACGTTCCGCCTCCCCAGTTGCCACACTAGTAATTTGAACTTCACTAGAGTCATTTTTCCCACACACAAACACAGTCGGGGAAGAAAGCCAGTGGACGTGGGTTGTTACACAAAAGAAAGACACAAAGGCAAAATGCTATATCCTGCAACACAACACCACAGCCAAGGAAAGAGCAGGACACATGCCTGTGTGAGACAATAGCGAATACAAATAAACACAGTGATGAAGTGAAAAACAGGATGGGGAGATGAGCTAATATTTATCGAGTGTCCATGGCGTTTATTCCACAACAACAAATAAGATTGACTGGAGGTCTTGTTTAGCTTCCCGGGAAAACAACAACATCAACACAACCACTAGGCTAGAGATGGCAACAGTGTCACATTTCACCTGACACCTCGTGTCCTCTCTTCCTCTTCCTCTCTCTCTCTCTCTCTCTCTCTCTCTCTCTCTGTGTTCTAGGAAAAAAGAAACGCAGCTGTTTCCAGTGTAGGCCCCTAGCCCCACTCTATATTCCAGTCACGGCCAAAACACACCAGTAAAAACCAAGAGTCTCTGACTCTGAATGTTCCTGAGCTAGGGGGGGGTCTACTAGTTCTGTCTCTGCTCAGAACGTTCTATGTGTGTACACACACACACACACACACACACACACACTTCGCGAAGGACAAACAAGTCCGGTGGCTGTTATGTCTGACATGCCCTTTGCCCTCTCGGACAGGCAGGGGCCTACCTTCCACCATCCCCGCTTGATACTGACGCGTCTGTCTGCCTGCTGACTAACCGCAAATACGACATCGTATCGTGACGTTAGAATGGTAAGGTTCTATCTCCGTTTAGGGCAGTTCAGAGATATTGAGCGTCAAAGTTTTTCACATTCCATTATGTTTTATGAGATGGAACCTTTGTATTTTATGAATTACTAACTCAAAAAATGTCAACATTTTAAAAAATAACACCACACAGGCATTAATAAACACCTAATGGATCAGATTATGTAAAAAAATAAATTTTGACCCAAATGGAGATAGAACCTTATCATTCTAAGCTCACAGACTATGTCGAATGCAGAGAGAGAGAGGGGAGAAGAGGGGCACTGGGTGGGGGGTTATGGAGGTATGTGTAGATTTGTGTTCGATTGCTGTAGTAGTAGGAGGAAGAGAGAAACTCGATGCGTGACTTCCTATTTTTTGACCACAAGGGCCCTGGCCCCTGCCTCTGCCTGTATGCAATAAGCGGATGTTCTCGCTCTACTACTTCTCCCAGAGAGATGAAATAACTTTTATTTAGTTTATTTATTAAACCCCCACCGGTCCCTCTGTGCTTGGACAGTCAGGACAACTGATTGAATATGCCTGTAGAAAATATTGAAAAAATGTGTGTCGCTCGCTCGCTGCTGCTCTCCGTCACGCGAACAGATGCCAGTGGGGGGGCCACCTGTCAATCAAAATTGCTCCACGTGCGTCTGTCTTGAGACATAACCCCCCCCAGACAAAAGTAACCTTCTATGTTTTAGCAATATTTTCCAGGAAGTGTGTTTCAACTGACCAACTCAAACAAGTATTCTCAAGCACTTATTTTGCTTACAGTTTTAGTTAATCATCGCCCATGGGGGATTTCCTCCACAATGAATGGCTGGCACACACTCCTTATAATTCACCAGGCTCGACTTGAGCCGAGCTTTGGATACCAAAAAAAAACAAAAAACTCAACTTTCAACTAAGATGTTATGAGCTGATAACACAACACAAAAGATCATCAGAACACAAAAGATCATTTTAACTCCTAACAGCGATAGGCTCCGGTGGACCAATAACGAACTACCAACATTAATAAACGAGCTCCTTTTTAATTGGCTAAAACATATTCTTAGCCAATCAGAGCGATATGGACGGCGAGCGAGCAGAACAATCAACATCACTGTTGTTTTAGCTTATTAGATGACAAAGAACACATTGTTAATGTGCTAACCTGTAACTAACTTAGCTTAGCTAACATTTCCTGACCCCCCAAAAAGCACTGAGTCACGCTAGCTGAAATGTGCAGCTTAGATAGGGACTGGGGGGTGGTTGATTGACTTGCAACGTTGTGGCGATTGTTGCGATTTGCTGATACAAAGTAACAACACACGTAAGAAATGTAGCGATGTCATTTCACAACACGTGTGTCACAGTATCGACAACAGATTAAACAACACTGTATCTTTGGCCCTTGTTTGTTCTTTTGTGCTTTCTTTCTTTGTCTGCGATCTCTCTTCCTGTTTAGACGCCGTTTGATAGCCCTCCCCCCCCGATCAATCAATGAACGCATTGTCCCACTTTCATCATAGGCACATGCGCAAGTTAGGCTTTAATAATAAGGAACTTTTTAAGACACATATCTAACCAGACAGAATACTGTAGTAGTCCTATTTAATGCGACTTACTTTGATACATTTCGTTACAATTAAATGTGCTCCGTCCAGGGCAGAAACACACAGCCATCCCCCCCCATAAAATAGCCAGCTTATAATGTATCGAGGATCGATCTATACTTCTCTGATCTGATCAACAACGCGTCGATCAGATCAATATAGGATCGGGAGATCAGAACTGTAGACTTTAATGCTCGGGTTGCAACTCGGAGAGTTTTTTGTTAAACCTATTCCAGACAGCTTCCCTTCCCTTCCCCCCCCAGCCTGAAAACAGTAGATAGCTGAACCACTAGCTGGCTCTCCCCTCCCTTGTTTTCTCCTCGCACAGACAGACTGGGTCACGTTCGAAGGCTTGTGATATTTTCAGTGGTGACAACTTTAGAGATCTATCCAGATCTTGTTTACCATAAACCCTCACCCCAAGCAAGAAATCGGACCTTTGATTGATTCACTGTATACAACAGAACATTTAACACAGACTGAATTGACTGATCTGGAAAACAAGATCCTTACGAATTTCCACCACATTATGTTGTTTGACAGTGTAGATCCAATTTGTCGGTCTTGACTTCCATCCCTTTTTTGTCCTCAACCACCACACACCCAGACACACACACACCGTTTCAAAGTCAATTCTTACCTGTACAATATGATCGGATTCACACGAGATGTACGGTCTTAGTTGCGCAGTGGTTTATTGATAATGGGGGAATCCGAGGGGTCTGGAGGCAAAAATATCCTTTCCTTTCTGTGTGCTCCGTATGTAATTTTGCTCCGATCAGTCTCCCCCTTCTCTCTCTCTCTCTCTCTCCCTTTTTCTCTCTCGCCAGTTGCACTTGATCAGTGTTTGTTGCCTTCTTTAGTAAGAGGGGAGTGGCGGATGACGTCACGGAGAAAACAACGTGTGGTGATTGGCTGCTCGAGATGCCCCCGGGGGGCGTGTCCCACAATTACTGTACCGGAGTGGGTGGGGCCAGCACTATGAAGCATAAAGCATGGTATGGATGGGGGAGGCCTACATGCAATTACACATTCATTCGTCATCCACCACCCCAGGGTATTATCGAGACCTTACCACGGTCTGTATTGAGTAATACATGAGTCTAAAATGAGTCGTTCACCCAAAGCTGGGTGGTTTAACTGTAAGAACACCATAGATCATTATTCTTTCTCCATAATAGAGAAAGAAGTGGATCAATCTCAAATGTCGTAATACACTCACTGCCTTGGAGTGACGTCACATCCTCTCCCCACCCCCCCGGCCTGTCATGATGTTATGTTCAGTTCAGGAGGAACAAAACAAGTTGAGAGTGACATACCTGTGAGGTATCTGTGTGTGACGAGTGTTCGTGGCGTGATGACCGATGACCTATTGATACTGCTACCTGACCTATTGATACTGTGACCTGACCTGACTTATGCTGACCCTGTGCCCAGAGCCCATATTTCTCTGTTCTCCCTGGGGGGAGACATGTGCACAAAGTACTATTTCGTTGTCTCAGTACTTGTTTCCTGTTCAATGACAATAAAGTTTAATATTAATATTAATATTAACCTTATCTTAACCTTACCTTAACCTACTCTTTATTTGAACATTTAGGTTACGTTTATTGTACGTAACAATATTGGGGCCTGTGAGATCCAAGCATCTCACTGCTCTGCTCACAGATTATGTGACAAGGAAGAACTTTGAACTTCTTTTCTTGAGAAACTGGTCGTGCCCTGTGCGGCTTTTGTGATCGTAAACTTCCCGTAGGACGGAGATAGTTGCCAAGGAAGTTGAGGCACCTTACAGTACAAAGACAGTTCCAGTGAAGTATAATGAACAAGATGCTGTGACTCACTTTTATTTAATCCTACCAGGGTTCATACTGTGCCAGTAATATGCCAGGCCCTTTGTAGGTTTGTGGGTGTAATACAGTACAGGCCCCCGAACAGGGAAAGCAAATGTAGGCCATTGTTTAGTTAAAACATCCCTTTAATTCTGACCCGTCATCGGTAGCATGTTCTGTGCTCAAATGCTGTACGTTTCCACATTGATACACTACTATTTTAATTACATTACACACACTCCCACACACACACACACACACACACACACACACACACACACACACACATACACACACACACACACACACACACACACACACACACACACACACACACACCGTGAGCTTAGAATTACAAGGTTCTATCTCCGTTTAGGGTAGTTCAGAGATATTGAGCGTCAAAGTTTTTACATTCCATTATGTTTTGTGAGATGGAACCTTTGTATTTTTGAAATTACTAACTAAAAAATGTCAACATTTTAAAAATAACACCACACAGGCATTAATAAACACCTAATGGATCAGATTATGTAAAAAACTCAATTTTGACAAAAATGGAGATAGAACCTTATAATTCTAACGTCACGACACACACACACACTACTATAATGTACTATACTGTGTGTTCTACTTGACTCACTATGTGAGGGCATGTTGCTTGTTTCAGTGGTGTTTTGAACTTGGGCATGGGATCACTCTGCATGTCTGCCCTGTGGGTCTACATGTCCCCGCATGTTCCCCTGGTCTGTAACATTAAGCTCAAGACAAACATCGGGATGAGGGGGGGGGGGGGGTTCCCAAGTAAGTTAATCAACAATGAAGTCATGAGTCGTCATAGAGGGTGGGGTAGGCAGGTAGACAACATGTTTGTTCCAGTGCAGACCTGTGCTGATCTGTTACCCTGATACCTGACTGGCTGTTGGTGTTATTGACGTATATGGTATGGGCTGCATACCATGACGTTACACTGTGTTCCCTGTAAA
>NC_137690.1:8657219-8674719 GCF_963989245.1 Nansenia antarctica
TTTCCTTTTCAAAAGTATTCCATAAATTAACTCCTTTAACTGTTATACATCTTTGTTTTGCATTTGTTCTAATCTTTGTTTTCATAAACATACATATTCCTCTGAGTTCATAATTACTCTGTCTAACTTGAAATAGTCTCTGGATACAGTCTGGAAGCATCTTATTTTTTACTTTATACATGACTTGTGCCATTTTGAAGTCCACCAATTCTTTAAATTTGAGATCATAGGTGTTTATGAATAATTTGTTAGTTGGTTCTTGATAGGCAGCTCTGTTTATAATTCGTATAGCTCTTTTCTGTAGTAAATAAATTGGATTTGTGATTGTTTTGTATGTGTTTCCCCACACTTCCACACAGTAGGTTATGTATGGGACTATTAGAGAGCGGTACAATATGTGTAATGAATTTGGATTAAGTATGTCTTTTGTTTTATGCAGTATTGCAATAGACTTTGATATTTTAGTCTTTAAGTAGTTTATGTGTGTTTTCCAACATAGTTTGTGGTCTATAACAACTCCCAAAAATTTGTTTTCATAAACTCTTTCAATTTCAACATTATCTATCTTGATTTGTACTTGATTATTTATTTTTCGATTTCCAAATATCATAAGTTTAGTTTTTTCTAAGTTCAATGACAACTTGTTTGTGTCAAACCATCGTTTTATAGTTTTTAGTTCCGTTTCCACTGTATCCAGAAGCTGCTCCAAATCTTTGCCAGAACAAAATAAATTAGTATCATCTGCAAACAAAACAAAATTTAACAACTTGGACACATTGCAAATATCATTGATGTATAGAATAAACAGCTTTGGACCCAGCACTGAACCTTGTGGGACCCCACATGTGACCCTTAGCAGTTCAGATTTATCATTGTTTATTTGTACATACTGGTGTCTATTATCAAGATAGTTTCTAATCCATAAATTTGCTAACCCTCTAATTCCATATCTATCAAGTTTTCTTATTAATAATCTATGATCAATAGTATCAAATGCTTTCTTTAGATCTATGAATATCCCTACAGTATAATCTTTACTTTCAATTTTTGTGGATATTTTTTCAATCAATTCCATCACTGCCATTGTAGTGGATCGATTTGCTCTAAATCCAAATTGATGGTCACTCAGTAGGTTTTGTTTTTCTATAAAATCGTCCAGTCTTACTACAAACAGTTTTTCTAATATTTTTGAGAACTGAGGAAGGAGAGAAATTGGTCTATAATTGGAGAAACTGTGCTTGTTTCCATTTTTGTAGATAGGAATGACCTTTGCTATTTTCATTTGGTTGGGAAATATGCCGGTTTGAAATGATTGGTTACAGATATGAGTCAGTGGCTTTGCAATATATTCTATAATATTTTTTACTAGTCTCATATCTATGTCATTACAATCTGTAGATTTTTTATTCTTAAATTTGGTTACCACATCAATCAGTTCCTTCGCTTCAATTTTCTTCAGAAATATGGTGTTGGTGTTTATATCAATAATATCTTCGTCTACACCGTCCTTCGTTATCGGGTCCACAATTTCATTTGCTAAGTTATAGCCAACATTGACAAAGTAATCATTAAACTCATCGACAATCTCTTTTGGTTTAGTTATGTTTAGTTTATCTTTATTAAAGTAATTTGGATAGTCCGATTTTTTTGTACCCTTTTTAATTATGCTGTTTAGCACTTTCCATGTACCTTGTGTATTACTTCTGTGTTGTTCCAATAGTTTATTATAATATTCCTTTTTATTGTATCTCATTATACTAGTTAATTTATTTCTGTAGGTTTTGTATTTATTTTCTGCTACCTTTGATCTGTCCTTTAAGAACTGTTTATATAGTATATTTTTCTTTTTGCATGCATTTTCTAGTCCTCTTGTGATCCAGGGCTTGTCTTCATATTTGTGTTTTCTCTGTTTTTGTAGTGGACAGTGTATGTCATACAAGGTGAAAAATGTGGAGAGAAATTCATCATAAGCTTTGTTTGGATTATTGTTTGAAATGACCCTATGCCAGCTTTGCTTCCTTAAGTCTCCCTTCAGAGCCTCTATAGCTTCTGATGTTCTGTTACGAATCAATTTCTGAGTTTCGGAATTTCTATGAGTTTTAATCTTGGTACAGTTCTGTATGGTTGCAAAAACAGGAAGGTGGTCACTTATGTCATTTAATAGCATTCCACTTACAATTTTACTCCCAATTTCATTGGTAAAAATGTTGTCTATTAAAGTAGCACTGTTACTTGTTATTCTGGTTGGTTTTAAGATTGTAGGAAATAGACTTATACTGTACATTGTGTCCATGAAGTCTCTAATTTGTTTGTGTTCATTTGGGTTCAACAAATCTATATTTAAGTCCCCACATACAAAGACCATCTTTCTGTCATTTAGTTTATCATACATATCAACCATCATATCTTTGAATGTGTCAAGACAGGATCCTGGAGTTCTATATACACAGCTTATTATTATGCTCTTAGATTTCTCCATATGTATTTCTACAGTGACACAATCCATAATGTTTTCTATTGTTATTGACATATCTTTTACTATTTTACAGTCAAAGTCATTATTTACATACAAGGCAACTCCTCCTCCCTTCTTGTTTGTTCTGTTGGTGGTAAATAGTTCATAGTCCTCAAGTCCCACATCGGCTTCTAGATTTTGATTCTGACACTTCTACAGCCACCCCACAGGTGTTAGCTTTCATTTGATAACAAGATCATTATGAAGGCCCTTGTGATTGTGGAGATATTCTATATTCACTGTGGGCATGTCATTTCGAGCAGAAAACCAGAAAAATGAGGTGGATAAGATAGTTCTTGGACAGCTTCTTTGGCTGGATCTGAGAGTCAAGTACATTAGATTAGATTACATTAGATTCAACTTTATTGTCATTGCAGAGTACAAGCACCAGACAACGAAATTCAGTTTAGCATCTAACCAGAAGTACGAATAGTGATATTGTGCAAAAACGTTATAGTGCATGCATCTTTTTTTTCTTTTTTTTACCTTAATTTAACCAGATAAAATCAATTGAGAACAAATTCTCATTTTCAATGATGACCTGGCCAAGAGGTCCCAGCAAGAATAAATACAAACATACACAGTGTTGGGGAGGTTGTGTGTGTATGTGTGAGCACGTGCGCGTGCATGTGTGCGGGGGGGGGGGGGGGGGGGGGGGCAATCAACAGGAACAACAGTCAACCATGATCTGTTGAAGTTTCTGTTTGACAAATAGGATATGGTAGTTATGAAATAGGATATGGTACAGTTATGACATGGTAAGCACAGTATGCTGCAGGTAGTAGGTATACGTAGGTGTATAATGTTGTCAACATTGTCTCTAGCCTAGGACATCATCATCATCATCCTTCTTTTCGGCCAGTGCCCCCCCCCCTCCCCCCTCCCCCCCCCCCACACCCCCCCCCCCCCCCCACACCCCCCCCCCCCCCCCCCCCCCACACACACACACACCCTTCATTTCTCCACCCCCCCCGTTTATCAAGGGAGTCATAACTCTGTTGAATTATTCAAAGCTAGTGAAATTGCGTGCGTCTAGGATTTCCAACCTGGTATTGTCCTTGCTACAGGTCGTTGAGTGGCGCTGAAAAACCAAACTCCTCATGCGATTTGCTCATCACGTCCACCCCCCCCCCCCCGTCCCCCCAAGCCCCAAGCCCCCTGCATGCACACACATGCACGTGCACGCGCAGGCGCATGCACACACACACACACACACACACACACACACGCACACACTCCATCCAATATAAGCAGCATATAAATAAATTACATTCAAACACACCTTTTCCCCTCCCTCTCTCAGTTAGGGCTTGGTAGGGATGGGCAGAGATGGGCTTTTTGTTATTCCCCTCTAAAAAACCACAAGCTGCTGGGAGATAGGACTGCTGTCACACACCCACCAGAAAAGAGGAGGAGGAGGAGGAGGAAGAGGAGGAAGAGGGTCAGGAAGAAGAAGAAAAGGTGGAAGAAGAAGTGGAAAGCGAGGAAGAGGTGGAAGAAGAGGAAGAAGAGGAGGACAAGGAGGAGAAGAAGAGGATGCCACGGGAGACTCTAATCACGTCTGAGAGTGACAGTAAGATGTTTCTGTAGGAGGGTCATTGATTACGTATTGATGAGGCGGGTCATTTTGCTTTATGATGTATTTGTTAGACCGCATATCAGCTCGACTTGTAACTTGTCTCAGTTCCTATGCTCGCTGAAATGGTATGATGATATTTTGGTGTCTGTCCTCAGACTTGGGAGAGCAAGTTATTTTGTTTTTTTTAGGTGTTTGTGGAAAATGTTGTTGACGTGATGATGTAATACTCCCTAACGTCCCCTGTGGTCTTTTGTTTGCTTGTTAAAAAATACCTTTTCCCCAATTAACTTTTCCCTCCGCTTTTTTATTTTCTTGGTCATCGCAAGAAAAAGTAATCTATGCTCGAACCAGGGGCCATTGGCAGTCATTATGCTAGTGCTAGCTACGTTTTTATTTTTTAAATAATGATATTAATAATCATAATAATAATTATGATTATGATTATGATTATTATTATTGACAGTAGAGAAACTGTACAGGGGGGTAGACGTGATGAGGAGGTCTCAGGAGGGCCAGTTAACGTGCAAGGAGGGACAGTTAAGGTGAGGGCAGTACTGGGTGACATTGACCTTAATCCTAACCCTATCCCTAACCCTAATCCTTTGACCCCTGGTTGCCCCCTCAACCAACCCCCCCCACACACACACACACACACACCCACCACCCCTCCTCTCTCCGCCAGTTTAGCCCTAGGTCCGTGCCTAATTAGGACAGGTCTTTGTATCCTTTGTGTTTCCTGTGCTGTGTTTGGCACGTTGGTAAATGACCCGTGTAGCATTCGCCGCTCCGGTTACAGCGTGGACACACACCGAGCGACCGCCAGGTCTGCAAACATCTGTTCCTCCTGTCAGAGGTTCTCTTTATCCGCCCGCCAGGGGACAATGCCCTAGGGACATAATAGAGGACGGCCTAGACAAAGCTGTGCGTGAGAGAGTGGGGTCAGCGGCGTTGCTGCTGAGGTCATCAGAAAGGGACAGGTGATATGATACGGGTGAGGTCATCGTGAAGAATTGGGAATAAAAACACAGAATAGAATAGAGGACAGGGTTTATAATAAAAACTGAAAATAATGTATTCCCAAGTACGACTTTGAAAGGTTATGTACATGATTTCACGAACTTGACACAAGCTGACATAAGTTATACATTATATCTGACTCCAAAAGATATTTCACGGTTAATAATGATTGATAATGCTTTGCTCTTCCCTGGGTGACAGACATTCGATCTGTATTCGGGCCTGAAGAGAGGGGGGGCATTGATCACCATTCCCACTGGAAGATCAAATGATCGCTGCCTTTGTCTCAGCCACATTTCAACACATTTAAATCAAACAGAACATCCCCAGCAAAAAATCTAATCCGTCTACAATATAAATGGAGAAAGTCTTCTCGCGGTGTCCAATCCCAAACCCATGTGTAGCCTAGCTCCTCCCCTCTACTCACCTGTGGTGGTGGTGGTGATGATTGCGTCTTGACGCTTGTCTTCAACTTCCCCCATCAAACACGGATGGGTGTCCGTATTGTAAATATGACATGACATAGAGTGTATGTAACTGTTTTCTTTGAAATCACTCATCCTGGTCTTCTCTCTGCAGTCAGCGTTGGGCTGGAGGATGCAGGTGGGTGGTATCCTTGGTGACGGTATCTGTCAATCATCACCACTTTCTCCTTAGTCACCCACGAAAGAGGAAGGAACTGATGTTACAGTTCAAATGACTGATAAACAACATCTCCTTCCTGCCTCAGCCAGACACTGCTCACTGGTTACCATGACATCTCAGTCATCCAGTGTATCCTGTGGTGGGTTGGGCTGGACTGGGATGGTTGGGTCTGGTTGGGTCTGGTTGGGTATGGGAGGGTACTAACTGGAGAGAGGTGTTGGTATGTGGCATTGTGTCCAAGTCAGGAGACACTCTCCTCCCTGCTCCCTTCATGTTGGAGCCCCTCACTCCTCCTCGCATGACCTGTGTCCTCCCTGTCCCCCTCACACGACCCGCGTCCTCCCATGTCCCCCACGCATGACCTGTGTCCTCCCTGTCCCCCTCACACGACCCGCGTCCTCCCATGTCCCCACGCATGACCTGTGTCCCCAATTACCATTGGATTAACAACACACACACACACACACACACACACACACACACACGCACACGCACACACACACACACACACACACACACACACACACACACACACACACACACACACACACACACATACAGAATGTAACACGTCTCTTATTTTTACTGTAGATGAAGAGGACCCAGTCGTTGACTCTGATGAGGAGCATGGTGGAACTGAAGAAAGGGAGATGGAGAAAGAGAGCGACAGAGGGAAAGAGAGGGATAGAGGGAAAGAGAGGGACAGGAAGAGGAAAACAAATGCAGCCAGACGAGGCGCTTCCAGAGCAGGAAAAGGGAGAGAGGAGGTGGAGGAGGTGGATGAGGTGGAGGAGAGACCAGAGACAGAGGAGAGGAGAGGAAGAAGGAAGAGGGAGAAGGAGGGGAAGGGGAGAGGGGGAGAGGAGGAGGAGAGACAGGAGGATGCAAAGAATGGGAAGGTAGCCAAAAATAAAAAGAATCTCAACAACGAAAGGACTAGAAAACAACTGGAACGAGAGGAGGAGGGAGAAGGGGATGTCAAGGGGAAGAAGAAAAATAGACGTGCCAAAAAAGGAGAGAAAAAGGAGGACAGAGGGAAAGGAGGAGAGAAAGAGCAGACGGCTCGAGTCAAAAAGAAGAAACATAAAAGAAGAGTTGAGACAAGGTAAAGCCTCAACCACCTCTTGTTGTTTTCGCCCACCTTTGCCCACCTCCACTCCCAACTGCCATATGGTGTTCACAAATCATCATTCTCAGGGAGTATTTACACTACATTCTAACAACCACCACTAACAACAACAACAACAACAACAACAACAACAACAACTTTCCTCTCTTCACTGTCTCAGCTCAGAGCCGGAGTCATCCGAGGAAGAGGAGGATGAGGAAGAGGCGGAGGCGAAAGTGGGGGTTTTCACTCCGGAGGAGTTGGAGAAGCTGAAGGAGGCGGTGGATGGGAGGAAGAAACTCATCACCACCCTGAGAGTGAAGCCATGGCCCATGAGGAAGAAACTAACTACTCTCCGGTACTGACACACCCCAGAGAAATATAAATCTATCTGTCTATCCATCTATCTATCTATCTCTCTCTCTCTCTCTATCTCTCTCTGTCTATCTATCTATCTATCTATCTATCTATCTATCTATCTATCTATCTATCTATCTATCTATCTGTCTATCTGTCTGTCTGTCTGTCTGTCTGTCTGTCTGTCTGTCTGTCTAAGTATCTATGTATGTATGTATGTATGTATGTATGTATCTATCTATCTGTCTGTCTGTCTGTCTGTCTGTCTGTCTGTCTGTCTGTCTGTCTGTCTGTCTGTCTCTCTGTCTTTCTGTCTATCTATCTATCTATCTATCTATCTATCTATCTATCTATCTATCTATCTATCTATCTATCTGTCTGTCTGTCTGTCAGTAACAGTGGTGGTGCCTCCTCTCTCTGCAGGGAGTCCCAGGAGTTTGTGGAGAAGTATGAAGGAGCTCTGGGCAAAGGGAAAGGCAGGAAGCTGTATGCATATAAGGTCATGATGAACAAGGTAAGCAGTCGTTGGTCTGGTAGCGTTCCATCGTCACTGACCTGTCAACTTTGGGTCAGTTTGTGTGTGTTCTTTGGCATGGTACGCACCTAGCTATGTACTGTATTTACTTCTCAGCTGTCAAATCCTGCAATGTAGGATCTGATTGTATCGCTCGTTTCGTTGTTAGAAATGGATGAAGTTTCAGCGAGACTTTGGAAACTTCAAAACAGCCTGCATTCCATGGGAGATGAAAATCAAAGAGATTGAGAGTAAGTCTGTATTTGATTTTCTTCCCTATTTGATCCCCTTCCCTGTTAGGCCTAGGGCATTATTTGACCCAATGAAGGTTACTCTTTCCTTTTCCTGAAACGGAAACACAAGTGCATAACATGTATGTGTCAAAACTGTAAAGACAAATACAACAAAACAAAAATAGTCATCGGTCCTCCGATGAGGTGGCAGTGCCACAAAGCCTTTGGTCTGGTGACTATTGTGGCTTGTTCTGTATCCTCTACTACATCATCTTCATTGGTTTGGTGAAACATCAATATGGTTGTGTTTTTGTGTCTTGTAGGCCATTTTGGCTCCTCAGTGGCCTCCTACTTCATCTTCCTGAGGTGGATGTATGGTATCAACATGATCCTGTTTGGTCTGACCTTCGGCCTAGTCATGGTGCCCGAGGTGACAGACCATCTGATCCAAAACTCATGATACCTCCAGAGCCCACATATTCTTCAGAACCGTTAACCCCCCAACCCCTCCCTCTCACTATTCCCCTCCCTCCCTCTCTCTCTCCCTTTGTCTCTCTCTCTCTCTCTCCCTGTCTCTCTCTGTCTCTCTCTCTCCCTGTCCCTCTCTGACTCTCTCTCCCCCCACCCCCACCCCCCTCCTCTCTCTCTGTCTGCAGGCGTTGATGGGGAAGCCGTACGGGTCCATGCCCAGGAAGACCGTCCCCAGAGCAGAGGAGGCCGGCGCCATGGACTTCTCTATCTTATGGGACTTTGGGGTAATTCTCATATGTTTCCCTTGTGTAACGTGATCACTGTTACTGTTATGGATATTACTGAAAAAAAGATCATGACACTGAATTGAAATGTGAATCTATGTGTGTGTGTGTGTGTGTCTGTGTGTGTGTTATAGGGCTACGCCAAGTATTCCGTCCTCTTCTATGGGTACTACAACAACCAGCGCGCCATTGGCTGGCTCAAGTTCCGCATGCCGTTGTCGTACCTCCTGGTTGGCGCTGGGACAGTGGCCTACAGCTACATGGTGGTCATAAGGACGTGAGTACATACTGTGTGTGTGTGTGTGTGTTTGTGTGTGTGTGAGAGAGAGAGTGTGTTTGTGTGCGTGTGTGTGTGTGTGAGAGAGTGTGTTTGTGTGTGTGTGTGTGTGTGTGAGAGAGTGTGTGTTTGTGTGTGTGTGTGTGTGAGAGAGAGAGAGAAAAGAGAGTGTGTGTGTGTGTGTCTGCATGCCTGTTCTGTCTGAGTCTCTACTAGTCTCTCAGACCTCCCCAAACTCTCACTCCTATCTTCATGTTGAGCCTTATTGAGTCTTGATTGTTTGACGCTGATTCGTTTTGAAGGATGGCCCGTAACGCCAACGAGATAGGGGGTGGAGAGGACAACAGCTTTAACTTTGCCTGGAAGGTGTTCACCAGCTGGGATTACCTCATAGGCAACGCGGAGACAGCCGACAACAAGTTTGCCTCCATCACCACCAGCTTTAAGGTAAACACACCAACCAGTGTGTCTGTGTGTGTGTGTGTGTGTGTGTGTGTGTGAGACCTTGGTGCACTGACCTCCCTCGATCACTTTGCCCTCTCAGGAGGCCATCTTGGAGGAGCAGGAGAGCAAAAAGGATGACAACATCCACCTGACCCGCTTCATGCGCGTGCTAGCCAACTTCCTGGTTCTCTGTTGCTTGGCAGGAAGTGGATATCTCATATATTTTGTGGTGCGACGCTCTCAGAAGTTTGCCCTGGAGGGACTAGACAACAAAGGCTGGTGGGAGAGGAATGAGGTAGCGTTATGTGTGTGTGTGTGTTTGCGTGTGTGTGTGGGTACGTGTTTGTGTGTGTGTGTGTGTGTGTGTGTGTGTGTGTGTGTGCGGGTGTGTGTGTGTGTGTGTGCGCGCGCGCATGTGTGTGTGTTTTATGTCAATATATAGAGTTCATACCTCATACCGTTCATACCGTAAACATGTTTTATGAGCATAAAGACACATATACAAGCATATCATATACGTGTAATAGATATATAACATCATATTATGGTATATGAAGATATGGACGTTGTACGTCTGTGTGAACGTCCTCCAGGTGAACATGGTGATGCCCCTGCTGGGGATGTTCTGCCCCATGCTGTTTGATGTGATCAGTGCGTTGGAGAACTATCACCCCCGCATCGCCCTCCAGTGGCAGCTGGGGCGAATCTTCGCCCTCTTCCTGGGGAACCTCTACACCTTCATCATCGCTCTCATGGACCAGATCAACCTCAAAGTGAGTCTTTCACAGCCTGGCGGTCAGGTCCTGTTGGCACCAAGTTGGCCAGAACCTGGAACAACACTACTGTACAGGATCTATCTGCTAGCATGGCGCTAACTGGATGTATTACAGTCAGTATTAAATGAGCTAACAATATTAGCTTCCAGTAAAAGACATGATAGGCCCTTGCCTCACTTTGAGGCTGTAGCTTAGAGGAGCAGTCGGCATCTCATTGAGCACAATGTGTGTGTGTGTGTCTGTGTATGTGTGTGTGTGTGTGTGTGTGTGTGTGTCTGTGTATGTGTGTGTGTGTGTGTGTGTGTGTGTGTTGTAGAGGGAGGAGGAGGAGGGGGTGATGATGAACATGACTCTCTGGGAGGCCAACCTGTACAATGGTACCGTGGGAGAGAACAACACGGCTCCACCAATCACAGCTCACCCTGCTGACGTACCACGAGGCCCCTGCTGGGAGACCATGGTGGGACAGGTACGGTGTGTGTGTGTGTGTGTCTGTGTGTGTGTGTGCCTGCGTGCGTGTGTGTGTGTGTTTACGTGTGCTTGCGTGCCTATGTGCGTGCTTGATTGCATGCAAATGTCTGTGCGTGTGTTTGTGTGTGGGTATGTGTGTGTGTGTGTGTGTTCATAACTGTTCTTTAACTGTGGTATTCTTCACATTCATGTGTATTCTACTGTACTGAAGTGTGTATCATGTACACTTTGCCATGTAGGAGTTTGTCCGACTCATTATATCCGATACCATGACGAGCTACATCACCCTCCTGGTCGGTGACTTCCTGCGTGCCGTACTTGTGCGTTTCCTCAACATCTGCTGGTGCTGGGATCTGGAGGGCGGATTCGTGAGTGTGCTTTCTGATAGGCCCGGAAACCTATTTAATAATAATATTGATGTTAATAGATCATTGGAGGCTGGTGGAGGTAGAAATCTGAGGATGGGCTCATGGTCATGCATGGACTGAAATGAGGAATGGTATCGAACGTGTGTAATAGATTCATCTTGTTTTTTTTTATCATTATTATCGTGGGATGTATAGATATCCCATGGTATTGTCTTTATAAAATGTAATCTAATTTCTTAACATTTGTCTTCGTTTGTGTTAGCCCTCCTACTCAGAGTTTGATGTCAGCGGAAACGTCCTGGGGCTCATCTTCAACCAGGGGATGATCTGGTAGGAGGAGGCTGCTGCATGACCTTCAGTGGGAGTCAGAATGAGTTTCTTTGTGACCCTCTCTTTCCGTATTAAACACCTCTCTCTGTCTCTCTCTCTCTCTCTCTCTCTCCCGTTCTCCTTCCCTCTCTCTCTCTCCCGTTCTCCCTCCCTCTCCCTCTCTCTCTTTCTCTCTCCCTCTCTCTCTTCTCTCTTTCTCTCTCTCTCTCTCTCTCTCTCTCTCCCTCCCTACCCCTCCCTCTCCCCCTCTCTCTCACTCTCTCTCTCTCTCTTTCTCCCCCCCCCCCTTCCCTCTCCACCCTCTTAGGATGGGTGCGTTCTACGCCCCCTGCCTGCCTGCTCTCAATGTGTTGAAGCTCCACGCGTCCATGTACCTCCAGTGCTGGGCGGTGATGTGCTGTAACGTTCCCCAGGAGAGGGTGTTCAAGGCCTCGGGCTCCAACAACTTCTACATGGCCATGCTGCTGGTCATCCTCTTCCTCTCCACGCTGCCCGCCATCTACACCATAGTCACCATCCCTCCCTCCTTCGACTGTGGCCCCTTCAGGTGATGGAGAGACATACCGTAGCCATACTCGGTCTGAGGAAACATGCACATACACACAGACACAGACACACAGACACAGACACAGAGACAGACACAGACACAGACACAGACACAGACACAGAGACAGACACACAGACACAGACACAGACACAGACACAGACACAGACACAGACACAGACACAGACACAGACACAGACACAGACACACACTCACACTCACACTCACACTCACACTCACACTCACACTCACACTCACACTCACACTCACACTCACACTCACACACACACACACACACACACACACACACACTCATATGCCTGATCCCCCCTCTGCAGTGGGATGAATCGCATGTTTGATGTGATCCAGGAGACCCTGGAGTCCGACTTCCCTGCCTGGTTTGTCAAAGCGTTCAGCTACGTCTCCAACCCTGGTCTGGTGCTGCCCTTCATGCTGCTCATGGTGTGAGTGTGATTTCCCCCGAGGATCAATGTGGTGTTCACCTCAGATATCTCATCAAGATATGACCTTGCCTTGAGTAACATTGCCTGACATTTCGTTTCTCTGACACCTAGTTTGGCCATCTATTATTTGCAATCCACATCCAAATCCTACAAAGAAGCTAACTTGGAACTAAAGAAGAAACTTCAAACTGTAAGTCATCAGTTGTTGTAAGTTGATGTAAGAAAGATGCACTCATTCTATTCAATACTATTATTTTCAATTTATATTCTGTTCTATTTTATACGATATTCTGTGATACTAGCACTAACAACTTCTGTCCACCAGAGAGCAGCAGACTAATAGATTATCTATTGTCCTCACGACAACAAAGTCCCTTCCAGAGATCTTAATAGAAAATAAATGGAACAATGTTATTTTGCTTTTACACTACACTGTAGTGTCCATGGCTACACTTAGTGGCAGTTAGTCTTGCAGCTTATTATTTTCCTCCGCAGCAAAATGAAGAGAACAAGAAGAAGAACAAGAGAGCAGCCCTGAAGGCAGCCATGGATCTGGAGGAGGCTCAAAACACAAAGGCTGTGTCACAGTCGGCACGGCAACAGAAAAACAACAATGCCTCACAACAAGCTCAGAGGGGTGAGAGCACTAAGGGCATGTTGTTATTTAGTAAACTTTGACTATTTTCATATTTTTTTGTTACTGATCATTCACAAGTTCGAGTCGCAGTGTTACCCCAGCAGAACCCAACTCACACTAACGTTTCTTATGCTGTCTCTTCCCTCTCTGCGTCCTCTCCCTCCCTCCCTCCCTCCCTCCCTCCCTCCCTCCCTCCCCTCTCTCCCCCTATCAGAAGACAGAGTAGAGGAGAGTGGTGGGGGTCAGAGGGGGTATCAGGGGAAGAGTGGATTCCACCCCCCTTCTCCCGAGGACCCAGGGGGGCGTGTCCCTGCCACCAGACCCCCCGCCCCCAGGGGCCACGGAACACTGGGGCCCCTGCCAGGTAACCCACGGCAACCAGGACCCAGAGTGCAGAGGGCTCCGAGCTTACAGAGGCACTGAGAATGACTGGACTGGAAACCACAAGCACTTTTTTAATCGAGACACACACACACACGCACACGCACATGCACACACACACACACACACACACACACACACACACACACACACGCCCACGCACGCACGCACACACACACACACACACACACACACACACACACACACACACTCACCTTGTAAACACTCTCATAGATGCAGAATGAAATGCAGAGGCTTATTGTGTGTTTCATCTTAAACCCTCACCCCCCGTACCTAGGGAGGAACTGGTCAAGGATACAGATGCATCTTGAGGTGTTTTGTTAAATAAGCAGGATATGATTGCCTGTCAGTATTGTAAATGACCACAGGTTGTACAATTGTATATTATATACCTTTCAATATGTTTCACACAGTGTTATGTGAACTATGAGTGCAACAGCACCTTGAGATGGGAACATATCAGTCTATAAAGTGTTGTTATGTGTTATGTGCCCTGACTTGCACTGTAACTCATTTCTCATTTAAACACCTATCACCAACAAAAGTGTCGTAAAATGTGACTTTAACTCAATGATCAATACAGTAGGACATTAAACCCAATGGGTCTAATCTCTACCCTTCATTCACCACTCCAGAATCACATAGAATCATCAGGATCACATAGAATCATCAGAATCACATAGAATCATCAGAATCACATAGAATCATCAGGATCATCAGAATCACATAGCACCATCAGAATCACATAGAATCACCAGAATCACATAGAATCACCAGAATCACATAGCACCATCAGAATCACATAGAATCACCAGAATCACATAGAATCACCAGAATCACATAGAATCATCAGAATCACATAGAATCATCAGGCTCATCAGAATCACATAGCACCATCAGAATCACATAGGTTCATCAGAATCACATAGGATCATCAGAATCACCAGAATCACACATTTTTCAGTATAATATGGTCCCAGCGGGAATCGAACCCACAACCAAAGCCTTGTTAGCACTATGTTCCACCAACTGAGCCATAGAGGACCACATAAACAGAGGGCCATACATGTGTTTGATACCATCCATGCATTACAATTAGCCTGCCCTCCGCAGCTTCAACCTCTTCAACCTCCGAGCTTCAACCTCCACCAACCTTCACTGCCAGGGCCTTATGTCATAGATACTGAAGAGGGATATACATGTCACTCTATACGTACCTCCAGGGATAAACACAGAGGATTACACAAGGTCACCTGGGTGCAAAGAAAGCTGCATCTACTGTACATGTTCACACTCAGTTTCCTGTTAACATCTCTCAACTCCGGGAAAGTGTTTGGCTGACCAATAGTTTTTGAAACCTACATTGACGTTCAATGTCATTATTCATGTTTTACCTGGAAACAACAGAATACTGCACACAAACTCCAATGACATCCTTGAAATGAAGGCGCTGACAAGAACGAACAAAGCACTTTGGAGAACTACCGGGTAATGAGGAACAGTTAGCTCACTGTCAACGACTATTGACAATAGCAAGACAGGAAGATAAAAATCCAACTAATCCAAACCATTAACTATTCATCAGACATGTCCAGTGATTAACCCAACTAGCTGAGCTTGGTCAGAACAATTTCCATCTCGCATTCCAAATTCACATCAACATACTCTCCCCATGGCCTGACATATGGGTATCGGATGTCCTAATACCTGTTGCCTTCCAAGCACTGATTGGATAATGAAGTCACCCTTCACTCATCCTGTCTTTCTGTTTCCTCCCTGGAGATCCCTAGGGAGATACTGTACCCACCACGACTGATTGTCTTGGCTTTATCAAGATTCATTAGAATGAGCTTGATCATCGAGCCTCAACCTCAATCCTCCCCACACACTTCTCGTCTTTTGGTTTGAAGGTGGGAATCGGTGCAAGTGGACTGTTTGAAACCAACCAAGTGCACGGAAGCCTTAAAGAAATTCTCATAATTAACGCCATTGACATTTATTCATTACTGAGCACCCGAATAGAATCCATTAACATTGCAAATGCTCATGTTCAATTCATGGCCAGTTATCATTAAGTATTCATTCAGAGTTATTTGAGATCTCAAGAAACAAGTAGGCTCTTATCTTCCATTTTTTTCTTTTCATTCCTTTAGCACAGTTGGCACTCAGCTTCTTAGCAGACTGGTGAAAGAGAGGTAGACTGGTGAAACATCATTGTACAGCTGGCAATTAGTCATCAGCGGGAAATACACTCACAATACTATTCACGATCCTTGAGTTAATCCCAAGATTGTCCTACTGGCCGGGTTCAGACAAAAGGATGACCCCTCCACTGCCGTATCCCAGCGTGGGTAACGACTACCCCATTGGCCGCTGTCTCAACCCTCCTTCTTAGCCTCTGCTTGGCCATCTCCCAGTCGCTATGTTCCCTGAATGGGCCGGACGTCTGAACCGTGACCGCCTACCTCTAGATTACCTGATTGCCTCTCCGTGTTATAGTACTACAGCCATGTCTTATTCACGAGCGTTAATGAACGGCAGAACGGCACGTCACTGCACAGCATCACTGCAGCACTGATTTCTCTCTCCAACAGGCCTCTCCGGGCCCACTTTGAAGACCACAGAGGGCACAAAGGATTTTTCGGGGTTAGCGTTAGAGCAGAGGCTATAACACACTACAAAAGCCACATTAACATTTAGGCTAGGCCAATTAACAGAGCTATATCAATATAGAGCCCATGCCCTGTCCAGGGGTTCTGAAAGCGACAAGTAACAAGTGTGCCCACTGCCCATGAAAGGTCTCAGCATTAGCCCTACATGTAACATTTAGTCCTCTACTTTATATCACAGCCAGTATAGATTAGATTAGATGTATTGATTAGATGTATTGATTATACATCATTAGATTAGATTAGATGTATTGATTATACATCATTAGATTAGATTAGATGTATTGATTATACATCTAGATTAGATGTATGTCCCCAGGGGGAAATTCAATCACACTACAGTATACATATATATATATATATATATATATATATATATATATATATACAACACTGTATAACACAGACAACAACAGACAGTACTACACATGACAGATACACAAGTACACACACTCAGCGCAGTCTATTATTTAAGGCAACAATGGCTGCGGGGATCAGACTTTTGCCAAAGCGAGCCCTTCTGCATCTTAGCGTTCTGTACCTACGCCCGGATGGCAGTGGGGCGAGGTACAGATTGAGTGGATGGGTGATGTCCTGTTCTATTGTGGTTGCATGCAATGCATGAGATGGCCCTGTTGTTCAGTGCTGTGAGGTTAGGTGCGGGGAGTCCAATTATCCTGGCAGCAGTGTTGGTGATGCGTGTGAGTTTGGCCCGGTTGATGACTGTGAGCATGTTGAAGAAGCAGGAGGAGCAGTACATGAGGATGGGCTGGATAATGCTCTGGTACAGTAGTAGGAGAAGAGGGGGGGAAACATACAGTCCTTTAAGTTTGCGGATGACGGATAATCTTTCTTGGCTCCTTTTAAAGATATCGGTGGTGTGTTGGTTGAAACTGAGTTTATTGTCCAGTGTAATTCCGAGGTATTTAAAACTGTCGACCATTTCAACTGCTTTATCCCCAGCCTGAAGCAGGACCAAGTCTTCTGGTCTGTGTGGCCCTAAACGTTTTATCTCCAACTTCTCTTCCAAACTCAAAGTAATACACCGCACGGTCAACAAATAATCTACACGTCATTGTTAGCTAGCTAGAGAGACGTACAGTAGATCAACTGAATTGCTTTGTCACGTCAGGCGTATTGGCAATCTGCGTCAGCAGTAACTGTTGAAATTACCACAGCGCTAGAGTGTTGTTTATCCTGCGGTCAGGTAGATGGAGTAGAGGTCATAGAGATGTGTTCATGACAATTAGCAGGTCAAGTGCGATCAGGTGTGCTAAACAATGTTGATCCTGAAAATAGCACTCATATTTCACACCCTCGAGCGCTTGCTTGACTGAAGGCCTATCTCTTCAGTCTTCACCTTAACTACCCCTCCTAAGACCTCTTCATCCCCTC
>NC_137690.1:8679719-8704719 GCF_963989245.1 Nansenia antarctica
TCAACTTTATTGTCATCGCAGAGTACAAGTACTATACAACGAAATGTTGTAGTTTAGCATCCAAGGTCTGAGCTCAGGTGTTCTATACTGCAGTAGGATTAGGGTATAGTGCCTCAGACTCCCAGGGTTACATCTACTGGGGGACAACCCTACTGGACCTGTTCTATGTGTTTGTGGTTTGCCATCCATCTATCCTGTCTCTCTCCCCCTCTATCTCTCTCCTCCTCTATCTCTCTCCTCCTCTCTCTCTCTCGCCTCCTCTATCTCACTCCTCCTCTGTCTCTCTCCCTCTCTATCTCTCTTCCCCTCTATCTTGCTCCATCTCTTTCCATCTCAGCTCTCTTTTTGTCTTCTCTATTGATCTTCCAGTCTCATATCTTCCATCTTCTAACACATTGTTGTTAAGCCTATAAAGGATGACCTCCAAAACCATCCCGTAATTGTGTCAGTGGCCACACTAAAGCCCCTGGCTACTCTGCACACATACACCGAAGACATTCTGACCAGAACTAGGACTCTGGTCACTGGTAGACCAATGGTTGTCCTATGTGGTCAACCTTGTTTTGTCCTGGTGACCTCTGGTGACCCCTGGTGACCTCTGGTGACCTCGGGTGACCCCTGGTGACCCCTGGTGACCCCTGTCACCTGCTCTTTCCCCTGGCAGCTCCTCTTCTGAGGGAGAGGAGGATGACGATGACTCTGACCTGTCGGAGGGAGAGATTGCAAAGTTGAAGGAGGAGGTGGAGGAGAAGAAGAAGCTGATAGCCACTTTGAGGAACAAGCCTTGGCGCATGAAGAGGAGGCTCCATCACCTCAAGTAAAACAGGGCCTCCCACTGCCTCTGACTGGCTGCCACTGCCTCCCTCTGCCTCCCACTACCTCCCTCTGCCTCCCACTGCCTCTCACTGCCTCTCTCTGCCTCTCACTGCCTCTCACTACCTCTCACTGCCTCTCACTGCCTCCCTCTGCCTCTCACTGCCTCTCACTGCCTCTCACTGCCTCTCACTGCCTCCCACTGCCTCTCACTGCCTCCCTCTGCCTCCCACTGCCTCCCACTACCTCTCACTGCCTCCCACTGCCTCCCACTACCTCTCACTGCCTCCCTCTGCCTCTCACTGCCTCTCACTACCTCTCACTGCCTCTCACTGCCTCTCACTGCCTCTCACTACCTCTCACTGCCTCTCACTGCCTCCCACTGCCTCCCACTACCTCTCACTGCCTCCCACTGCCTCCCACTACCTCTCACTGCCTCCCTCTGCCTCCCACTGCCTCTCACTGCCTCTCACTGCCTCCCACTGCCTCTCACTGCCTCCCTCTGCCTCCCTCTGCCTCCCACTGCCTCCCTCTGCCTCTCACTGCCTCTCACTGCCTCCAACTGCCTCCCTCTGCCTCCCTCTGCCTCCCACTGCCTCCCACTGCCTCCAACTGCCTCCCTCTGCCTCCCTCTGCCTCTCACTGCCTCCCACTGCCTCCCACTGACTCTCACTGCCTCTCACTGCCTCTCACTGCCTCTCACTGCCTCCCTCTGCCTCCCACTGACTCTCACTGCCTCTCACTGCCTCTCACTGCCTCTCACTGCCTCTCACTGCCTCTCACTGCCTCCCACTGCCTCTCACTGCCTCTCACTGCCTCTCACTGCCTCTCACTGCCTCCCACTGCCTCCCACTGCCTCCCTCTGCCTCTCACTGCCTCTCACTGCCTCCCACTGCCTCCCACTGCCTCCCTCTGCCTCTCACTGCCTCTCACTGCCTCCCATTGCCTCTCACTGCCTCCCACTGCCTCCCTCTGCCTCTCACTGCCTCTCACTGCCTCTCACTGCCTCCCACTGCCTCCCACTGCCTCTCACTGCCTCCCTCTGCCTCTCACTGCCTCCCACTGCCTCTCACTGCCTCTCACTGCCTCTCACTGCCTCTCACTACCTCCCACTGCCTCCCTCTGCCTCTCACTGCCTCTCACTGCCTCCCTCTGCCTCTCACTGCCTCCCTCTGCCTCTCACTGCCTCCCACTGCCTCTCACTGCCTCTCACTGCCTCTCTCTGCCTCTCACTGCCTCTCACTGCCTCCCTCTGCCTCTCACTGCCTCCCTCTGCCTCCCACTGCCTCTCACTGCCTCCCACTGCCTCCCACTGCCTCTCACTGCCTCTCACTGCCTCTCACTGCCTCCCACTGCCTCTCACTGCCTCCCACTGCCTCTCACTGCCTCCCACTGCCTCTCACTGCCTCCCTCTGCCTCTCACTGCCTCTCACTGCCTCTCACTGCCTCTCACTGCCTCCCTCTGCCTCTCACTGCCTCCCTCTGCCTCTCACTGCCTCTCACTGCCTCTCACTGCCTCCCACTGCCTCTCACTGCCTCCCACTGCCTCTCACTGCCTCTCACTGCCTCTCACTGCCTCCCACTGCCTCTCACTGCCTCTCACTGCCTCCCTCTGCCTCCCACTGCCTCTCACTCCCTCCCACTGCCTCCCACTGCCTCTCACTGCCTCTCACTGCCTCTCACTGCCTCTCACTGCCTCCCTCTGCCTCCCTCTGCCTCTCACTGCCTCCCACTGCCTCCCACTGCCTCCCACTGCCTCCCTCTGCCTCTCACTGCCTCTCACTGCCTCCCTCTGCCTCCCTCTGCCTCTCACTGCCTCTCACTGCCTCTCACTGCCTCCCACTGCCTCTCACTGCCTCTCACTGCCTCTCACTGCCTCTCACTACCTCTCACTGCCTCTCACTGCCTCCCACTGCCTCTCACTGCCTCTCACTGCCTCCCACTGCCTCCCTCTGCCTCTCACTGCCTCCCACTGCCTCCCACTGCCTCTCATTGCCTCCCACTGCCTCTCACTGCCTCTCACTGCCTCTCACTGCCTCTCACTGCCTCTCACTGCCTCCCACTGCCTCTCACTGCCTCCCACTGCCTCTCACTGCCTCTCACTGCCTCTGACTGCCTCCACTGCCTCCCTCTGCCTCCCACTGCCTCTCACTGCCTCTCACTGCCTCCCACTGCCTCCCTCTGCCTCCCACTACCTCCCACTGCCTCTCACTGCCTCTCACTGCCTCCCACTGCCTCTCACTGCCTCCCTCTGCCTCCCACTGCCTCCCTCTGCCTCTCACTGCCTCCCACTGCTTCTCACTGCCTCTCACTGCCTCCCACAGCCTCTCACTGCCTCCCAATGCCTCCCACTGCCTCCAATTGCATCACACCTCTTTGATGCATTGTTTTATGCCGAATTGTCTCATGCTTATTGACTTTAAGGCTTGCTCTTGCGTGTTGTGTTTTGATGTGTCTATGCTGCTTTTACACACCGCCACCTGCTATCTCTCTATCATCACTCATGTACAACATGTGATGTCATCGTGTTGATTTGAATGATTAAAGCTGGGTTTGGCCTTCGCCTCTGTCTTGCCTGTTTGATGTCTGCCTTTTTTGAGTGCCTTGTACCCTACAAGCTATGAACTACCTTATGGAGACCGAAAGTAGGTCTCCTAAAGTAGATTGACCTTTAACCTTAGCTCTGTGTTATGCCTCGGAGCTACCTTCAGGGGGGTTTAACAGTTGAACAGTTGACAATCTGTCGAAACTGAAGAGCTTCAGCACAATGTCTTATTATGTACAACATTTACAACATTTTGTATTTCGACTTTGTTCATGGTTGCACGATTGCCCTCATACAGTGGGGAAAATAAGTATTTCACCCCTTGCTGATTTTGTGAGTTTACCCCCTTACAATGAAATGAACAGTCTATTATTTTAATGGTAGGTTCATTTTAACAGTGAGAGACAGAATATAAAAAAAATCCCAGGAAATCACATTATATGAACTTTTTAAAAATATTTGTTTTTTTCACCGCCTACCAACCAGCAAGAGATTAGTCCTCTCACTTTAAGAAAGTACTCCTTATCTCAACTTGTTACCTGTATAAAAGACACCTGTCCACAGAATCAATCAATCAATCAGATTCCAACCTCTCCACCATGGGCAAGACCAAAGAGTTGTTTAAGGACATCAGGGACAAGATTGTAGACCTGCACAAGACTGGAATGGGCTACAAGACCATTGGCAAGCATCTTGGTGAGAAGGAGAATACTGTTACTGCAATTATTCAAACATGGAAAAAAAACACGTATCAGAGACATCAGGGACAAGATTGTAGACCTGCACAAGACTGGAATGGGCTACAAGACCATTGGCAAGCATCTTGGTGAGAAGGAGAATACTGTTACTGCAATTATTCCAAAATGGGAAAAAAGGGACATCAGGGACAAGATTGTAGACCTGCACAAGACTGGAATGGGCTACAAGACCATTGGCAAGCATCTTGGCCCATCAATCTCCCTCGGTCTGGGGCTCCATGCAAGATCTCACCTCGTGGGGTGACGTTGATCATGAGAAAGGTGAGGGATCAACCCAGAACTACACAGGAGGAGCTTGTTAATGATCTCAAGGCAGCTGGGACCAAGATGATCATTGGTAACACACTATGCCGTCATGGATTGAAATCCTGTAGCGCCCGCAAGGTCCCCCTGCCCGTACAGGCCCGTCTGAAGTTTGCCAATGAGCACCTGGATGATTCAGAGGAGGCTTGGGAGAAAGTGCTGTGGTCACTCGCCGTGTTTGGAGGACGACGTCACTGCATCGAGGGGAGGATGAACGGGGCCATGTAGTGTGATATCCTGGGTGAGAACCTCCTTCCGTCCCTTTCGGGGCGGCTGTGGCGCAGGAGGTAGAGCTGCCATCTAATGATCGCAAGGTTGGCAGATCAGCGGTTCGAGCCCCGGCTGGCCACATGTCGAAGTGTCCTTGGGCAAGACACTGAACCCCCAGCGCATTGCATGGCAGCTTGCCACCATTGGTGTGTGAATGTGTGTGTGAATAAAACCGTTGTAAAGCGCTTTGGAGCAGCTTTGGAGCAGCAAAAAAGGTGCTATATAAGTGCAGTCCATTTACCACTTACCATTCCCTCAGCCAGGACACTGAAAATGGGTCATGAATGGCATGGATCCATCATGACAATGACCCAAAACATACGGCTAAGGCAACAAAGAGGTGCCTCAAGAAGAAGCACATTAAGGTCATGGAGTGGCCTAGTCAGTCTCCGGACCTTAATCCCATGGAAAATCTGTGCTGAAGCTTCGAGTTGCCAAGCGACAACCTCCAAACCTTAAGGATTTGGAGAGGATCTGCAAAGAGGAGTGGGCCAAAATCCCTCCTGGGATCTACGCAAACTTGGTGACTAACTACAAGAAACATCTGACCACTGTGCTTGCCAACAAGGGTTTCTCCACCAAGTAAGTAAGTAAGTAATGTTTATTTATATAGCACAATTTTACAATGACAAACAGCCGCCCAAAGTGCTTAACAGATAAAACACTAGTAAAAGAGAAAACAACAGATAAAATACACTAAAAACAATTCGTTGCAGAAATAAAAGTGCAAAGAGTGCAGTGTCGGGAGGCAGGTTCACCTCAGGTCAAAGGCCAGGGAGAAAAGATGTGTTTTAGCAAATTTTTTAAAAGCCTCAATGCTCTGGGTGGATCTGATGTGGAGGGGGAGGCTATTCCAGAGCCTAGGGGCTGCTTTAGAGAAGGCTCTATCCCTTCTTGTTTTGAGTCTGGTCCTAGGGACCTTCCAGCAGCAGTTGGTCAGCTGACCTAAGTATTGAGTCATGTTTTCCCAGGGGGAAATAATTCAAAATTCATGTGATTTTCAGGGATTTTAAAAATATATATTCTGTCTCTCACTGTTCAATGAACCTACCATGTTCATTCCTTTGTAAGGGGGTAAACTCACAAAATCAGCAGGGGGTGAAATACTTATTTCCCCCACTGTAAATTCCATTGTAGCATGCTGAGGGTATCGCTGGTGTCTTCTCAAAACCAAAGCAAATTCACAAAAAGAGGGTCTGTACCCTTTCACAACATACCATTTAAATCAAAATCAACAAGAGATTTGGTTCAATAGATCTGAACTCATCTATTAAAAGGAATAAGTCCACGCTATAGTAAAATCCCCTAGCCTAGCCTATTGTAGAAACACTACTCTATTCACTACTACTATAACACTACTCTATTCACTACTACTATAACACTACTTGTGTCAGTGTCATGAGCTGGCAGTGTGGAGGAAACACATATACAGGTGAGTGTAAGCATGGGTAAAGGGCATCAAGATAGTTGAGACACCTTGACTTTTTTATGAGCTCAACACTGTTTAATGCATGTAGTGGTTACTGGCTGCTGCTTATCAAGCCTGTCTTGCCATCGACAGGTATTCCATCAAAATGATGGATGTCTCCTTGAATTTCCTTAATTAAATCATCAGTCTAATTGGTGGTCAAAGCCAGTGATCCACTGATGAGTTTCATGTTTCATTGATTGATGGCTCATCCTTTTCTCACGGACTAGCCCTTTTGTTTTTCTTGTATTTTCTTTACCTTTTCTTTTTACTGTTTTCCCCTGCTCTTATATTCACGTACACAGACTGACTAGTTGAAAGAGGTGTGCAAAAGAAAGAAACTGTAATGTTGATACTGACTGAGTAGTTGGATTTTTGGTGCAAGGTCTAGCAGAGACTGAGAACGTACACAGAGACTGAGAACGTACACAGAGACTGGGAACGTACACAGAGACTGAGAACGTACACAGAGACTGGGAACGTACACAGAGACTGAGATCGTACACAGAGACTGAGAACGTACACAGAGACTGAGAACGTATACAGAGACTGAGAACGTACACAGAGACTGAGAACGTACACAGAGACTGAGAACGTACACAGAGACTGAGAACGTATACAGAGACTGAGAACGTATACAGAGACTGAGAATGTACACAGAGACTGAGAACGTACACAGAGACTGAGAACGTACACAGAGACTGAGAACATATACAGAGACTGAGAACGTATACAGAGACTGAGAACGTATACAGAGACTGAGAATGTACACAGAGACTGAGAACGTACACAGAGACTGAGAACGTATACAGAGACTGAGAATGTATACAGAGACTGAGAACGTATACAGAGACTGAGAACGTACACAGAGACTGAGAATGTACACAGAGACTGAGAACGTACACAGAGACTGAGAACGTAGCAGAGACTGAGAACGTACACAGAGACTGAGACAGACCTTTTCCAAAAACGGATGTTTGTGGTGCTGGTGGAAAGCCAGTGGGAAGTACAGAAAGACTGTGTAAGGTAGGGAGATGAAAGGGATATGGAAAGTTAGATCTTTACCTTGTTTTCCCCTGCTTTTATATTCATTCATGTATATGTTTTTATATATGTTTTTTATTCACTTTATGTTCTTATTCCTGTTGTAAAGCACTTTGAGCTGCATTTCTTGTATGAAAGGTGCTATATAAATAAAGCTTTACTTACTTACTTACTTACTTACTTACTTACTTACTTACTTACTGGGACTTTCAGGGAAGCTCAGGAGTTTGTGGAGAAGTTTGAGGGAGCGTTGGGGAAAGGCAAAGGGAGGAAGCTCTACGCATACAAAATCATGATGACCAAGGTAATACATGACCGTGAGCTGTGTAGGTAGCACACACTTTAATAAGATCGTGTGACATTGTATGAGGAGGCATTCCTAAAAAAAAGTTTTTTTACGTACTTTTTCGTACTTCTTTTTTACATTGCTATTTTCCAGAAACTGATCAAGTTCAACCGAGATTTTGACAATTTCAAAACGGCCTGTATTCCCTGGGAGAGAAAGATAAAAGAAGTTGAGAGTGGGTAGCGTCGTACACACCCGTCTACATGCTACTACAGCTACATTTCCTTCATTCATTCATTCATTCATTCATTCATTCATTCATTTTCAGTGATAACTGTGAGTGTGACGTTTCACCCCTCAGGTCACTTTGGGTCTTCCGTAGCTTCCTACTTTATCTTCCTGCGGTGGATGTATGGTCTCAATCTGGTCCTGTTTGGGTTTATGTTCGGTCTGGTGGTCCTCCCTGAGGTGAGTGGCTTTCACTTGTCTTATATATATAACAACAGCATAAATAACCTACGATTGTGGAGATGTGTTAGAGCACTCAATGAATATGGATTAATCTGTTGATATCTCTCTCTCTCTCTCTGTCTCTCTCTCTCTCTCTCTCTCTCTCTCTCTCTCTCTCTCTCTCTCTCTCTCTCTCTCTCTCTCTCTCTCTCTCTCTCTCTCTCTCTCTCTCTCTCTCTATCTAGGTGATGATGGGTCTTCCGTACGGCTCCATCCCCAGGAAGACCGTTCCCAGAGCGGAACAGGACAGTGCCATGGACTTTTCTGTCCTCTTCGAATTTGGTGTGAGGATCTCAGTCTGGCACGTTTCCGTTCACCATGCTAAATCCTGAGATGCCACATCTAGTCTAAATGGACCAGGGGAGGCTGATGGGGGGCAGAGATCAGAGGAAGGGCTCATTGTAACACATAGAATGGAGTTAGGAATGGTGTGTAGACCACACGTGTTTAATATAATTCCTCATTCTATTCCATCCATTAGAATGAGCCCATCCTCCGATGTCTACCTCCACCAGCCTCCACTGGAATTGATCTAGAGTAGGCCTATATCAAGCATCCACGACCGATAGACGCATATCAAACAACTGTTCGACCACATGCCATTGTTTCACTATCTGTTTTATTTTTCATGACCTTTAGTTGGGATTGATAGTGTTCATTGTTCATATAAACGTGATTGTTTGTGTCTTGTTGTCAGGGTTACTGCCAGTACTCTATCCTCTTCTACGGTTTCTATAACGACGAGCGGACCATCGGCCTCCTCCAGTTCAGACTGCCTCTGTCCTACCTGCTGGTGGGCGTCGGGATCTTCGGATACAGCCTGATGGTGGTCATTAGAACGTAGGTTACACACCCAGACGCACGCACGCACACACACACACACACACCTACATAGACATGCACACACAGACACACACACACACACACACACACACAGACGCACACACACTCTTACACAGACATGCACACACACACACACACACACACACACACACACAGACACACACACACACACACACACACACACACACACGCACACACACACACACACACACACACACACACACACCACGCACACATTTCCTATGCTTCTCTCCACTCCCATATAATGTACCTTTTCTGTGTCCACCCCCCCACCCCCGTCCTCTCTCCTCCCAGGATGGCCCGTAACTCTAATGAGGGTGGTGATGGGGGGGATGAGTCGGAGTTCACCTTCGCCTGGAAGGTGTTCACCAGCTGGGATTACCTCATAGGCAACCCTGAGACAGCCGACAACAAGTTTGCCTCCATCACCACCAGCTTTAAGGTGAGCACACCAACCATACATAAACGTTGCTATTGGCTGGAGAAATTGCGACCTATTCTCTGTTTGCTGTCCCACCACACAACCCCTGAGACATGGACTGCACTTATATAGCGCCTTTATCCAAAGTGCTTTACAGCGGCCTCTCATTCACCCATTCACACACACATTCACACACCAGTGATGGCAAGCTACCATGCCCATTCATTGGGAGCAATTTGGGGTTCAGCGTCTTGCCCAAGGACACTTCCACACGTGGATAAGAGGAGCCGGGGATCGAACCGCCGACCTTGCGTTCATTAGACACCGGCTCAACCTGCTGAGCCACAGCCGCCCTACATCACACACTGAAACAGTGCGGATAGGATAGTGTGTATCAGGGGAAGCTGGCGGAGGTAGAAATCGGAGGACGCTCTCATTATAATGCATTGAACGAAATGAAGAATGGTATCAAACACGTGTGATTTTGAAATCTCATTACAACGAGCACATCCTCCGATTGCATCATCTACCTCAGACACAACAGCCTCTAGTGGTTGTGTGTAGTGTGTATGACGTGTGTTGTGTTTCTCTCTGAATGGCGCTCGCCTGTTTCCTGTAGGAGTCCATAGTGGATGAGCAGGAGAACCAGAAGGATGAGAACATCCACCTGCGCAGGTTCCTGAGGGTCCTAGCCAACCTCCTCATCCTCTGTAGCCTGGGAGGCAGCGGCTTCCTCATCTACTTTGTGGTCAAGCGCTCGCAGGACTTCGCCAACAAAGAAGAACTCTCCTGGTTTGAGAAGAATGAGGTACAGTCAGCAGCACTCGAGTAGAGGGGGGATGAGGGGGGGATGGCATCCCCCCCTGAAATAAAAACAGTCAAAATCATCCCCCTTCTAAAACTGCCATCCCCCCTTTCCATCCCTTATGTCATTTTATCAATGAACGTGGTATTACTGCTATTACAACATTTAGTCACTGACGCTGTGGGGATGCTAAAATTGTCCCCATATGATAAAATCTACCATCCCCCCTGATTTTCTTTGACAACTTATAGTACTGGGTACAGTATGTCGTTCAACCCGGAGATACCTGGTTCTCTTCATACTGGAGATTCCGTAGCGTAGCTCCTAGGTACGCTACGGAATCTCCAATTCGGAATTGGATCAAGGTCGGAATGATGTCCCAAGAGTGGGGATGTTTCAGGAGGGACATTGTGAGTGAATTTGATCTATTTGGCGTTTGGAGTTCGTCTTCAGCAAAGCTCTAGGATTCACAATAAGGCCTCTCTATTCAGAATTCAGTCCGTTCGAGAAATTAAAACGTCACTAGTTTCTTCAGAGGTAGGCTGTGATGTTTTGTTTTTTGTTTTGTTTTTTAAAAGTTCTATTTTCTCCACCGGTCCGTGTCTGACGTGCGTCGTCCTCTTCCAGGTTGAGTTTGTGATGTCACTGCTGGGGTTGGCGTGCCCGCCGCTGTTCGAGACCATCGCTGGAATGGAGGAGTATCACCCCCGTATCGCCCTCAAGTGGCAGTTGGGACGCATCTTTGCCCTCTTCCTGGGAAACCTCTACACCCTCCTGTTCGCTCTGTTCGATGAGGTCAACGAGAAGGTACAGCACGGTTGGTGAATCTATGTGTGCATGGATGTGTATGTTTGTGTTTGTATGACGTGTATCTATGCAATACATTTATGTACTTATTTATGTGTGTGTGTGTGTGTGTGTGTGTGTGTGTGTGTGTGTGTGCGTGCCTGTGTGTGTCTGTGTGTACGTGTATGTGTGTGTGTACGTGTATGTGTGTGTGTGTCTGTGTGTACGTGTATGTGTGTGTGTGTGCCTGTGTGTGTCTGTGTGTACATGTGTGTGTGTGTGTGTGTATGTATGTGTGTGTGTTGTACCTGTTTCCATTCCCAGCTAGAGAGCGAGAAGGCAATCAGGAACGCCACCGTCTGGGAGCTGAATGAGTACTACGCCAACTACAGCTCCTTCTACAACACCACAGACATCCCCCCGCCCAACATCCAACCTGCTGACGTCATCAGAGGGCCCTGCTGGGAGACCGCCGTTGGCATTGTTAGATATACATAAAATATCTATATATATATGTTACGGTACATGTGGGAATACGGTACATGTGGGAAAACTAGGGTTAGGGTTAGGTGCTACGTTGACTTGGTACATGCTGGCATGTCTAACCCAAACCGTAACCGTAATCCTAACCCTAACCCTACCCCTACCCCTAACCCTAACCCTAACCTTAACCCTAGCACCGTAGCACCTAACCCTAACCCTAGTTTTCCCACATGTACCTTATTCCCACATGTACCGTAACATATACAAAACTCTCTCTCTCTCCCTCTCTCTCTCTCTCTCTCTCTCTCTCTCTCTCTCTCTCTCTCTCTCTCTCTCTCTCTCTCTCTCTCTCTCTCTCTCCCCGCCTCTCTCTCTCTCTCTATATATATATATATATATATATACACACTGAACACTTTATTAGGAACACCTGTACACCTTCTCATTCATTCAGGTGGTGTATATAGTAATATGCTGTAGGCCTATACGTATTATTACTATTTGTATATTTAATAGTTCATATTTTATAATATATTATATCATATTTTCGTTGTCTAGTACTTAGTACTCTGTCTATAGTTCCACTGTCTCCAGCTGTAGGTGCAGGTCTATAGTGACTGTCTCCAGCTGTAGGTGCAGGTCTATAGTGACTGTCTCCAGCTGTAGGTGTAGGTCTCATGCGTGTTCTGTTTCTCTTCTCTCTCCAGGAGTTTGTGAAGCTGACGGTCTCAGACATCCAGGTGTCGTACCTGACCATTCTGATCGGTGACTTCCTGAGAGCCGTCATCGTACGTTTCTTAAACTACTGCTGGTGCTGGGACCTGGAGGCCGGATTTGTGAGTGTGTTACACAACCATCGCTGAGAGGATGATTACATTCTGCTGTGTGTGTCTGTGTGTGTGTGTGTGTGTGTGTGTGTTTGTGTGTGTGTGTGTGTGTGCGTGTGTATTAATTTACTTTATAATTTTTTTACTTATTTTATTCAAGAGCATGTGTGTGTGTGGGCAGGCATCATGTTTTCCTCTCTCACGCTCAGTATCAACATTGTTTACATTGTGTGTATGGTTATTCATGAGAACCTGATACCACACAGTGACATCTGGCAAGACAGGCGATCCTTCACATTCACGGAGACACAGGACACTGCACCGAGAAGTTAATTACAGAGGGAGGGAGAAGAAAGGGAGAGAGAGAGAGAGAGAGAGAGAGAGAGAGAGAGAGGGAGGGAGGGAGGGAGAAGAGAGAGAGAGAGAGCTTGTATATATATTTATTTATTTTTAAATCTTAATTCTTCCATCTTCTAGAATTATGACTTCCAATGGCCCCTAGCCCTCACATAGATGACCTTTTCTTGCTATGACAGATAGATGATTCACTTACTTAGACCAATGTGTTTGTTGTAAGTTGCTTTGGATAAATGAATCTGCTTAAATGCCAAAATGTAATGTAATGTAATGCTTGCGCCCCTTGTAATTTGATGAAATCAGTTTGATATTTGTATCGTGTATGTGATTCTAGCCTTCTTATGGAGAGTTTGACATCAGCGGGAATGTGCTTGGGTTGATCTTCAATCAAGGAATGATTTGGTAAGTGAATATGTACAGTATATACAGACACACACACACACACACACACACACACACACACACACACACACAGACACACATACGCATTGACACAGTGCATGCATATCCCAAGTAAAGAGCTGTTACGTGTGCCATTTCAGGATGGGTGCGTTCTACGCCCCGGGTCTGGTGGGGTTGAACGTCCTCCGTCTCCTCTCCTCCATGTACTTCCAGTGCTGGGCAGTGATGAGCTGCAACGTGCCCCACGAGAGGGTCTTCAAGGCCTCCAAGTCCAACAACTTCTACATGGGCATGCTCCTCCTAGTCCTCTTCCTCAGCCTGTTGCCTGTGGTCTATACCATCATGACCCTGTCCCCCTCCTTCGACTGTGGGCCCTTCAGGTAAGTGTGGGACACACACACACACACACACACACGCACACACACATGCAAACACACACACACACATGCAAACACACTCACACACACACCTAATGCCTTTTCTCTTGTCTATCAGTGGAAGGGAGAAAATGTATGACGTCATCATTGAGACATTAGATAGAGACCTGCCAGCATTCATTGGGAATATCTTCACCTACGCAACGAATCCTGGACTCATCTTACCAGCAGTGCTGCTGATGGTGTAAGTACTCACACACACACATACACACACCCACACACACACACACACACACACACACACACACACACACACACACACATATATACACACAGACACCCTCACACACACTAAAACATTTTGTCCTGTGTCAGGTTGGCCATCTACTACTTGAATGCAGTCTCCAAGAACTATGCACAAGCCAACCTGGACCTGAAGAAGAAGATGCAGATGGTCAGTGAGCCGTGACACTACTCCCGTCCATCAATGTCATCAATGTCAACATTATAAATATCGGAACCTCAGTCAGTGTTCATTATGTAGATCTTACCCTAATATTGGGTATCATGTATTGTGTAGGGACAGTTTTTATAGACCATTATCTTTCACCAAAAAGTGGGGCCTAGTTGTATAGCCTAGCGTATACATACAGATAATACGAAGATTATATTATGGCGTATTAGAATGCCAAGAAGAGGAAGTCAGAAATCAGACAAAATGTATCCACGATAGTAACACAATAATAACAAAGCTGTGTGTGTGTGTGTGTGTGTGCCTGTGTGTGTGTGTGTGTGTGTGTGTGTGTGTGTGTGTGTGTGTGTGTGTGTGCGCGTGTGCGTGTGTGTGTGTGTGTGTGTGTTTAGGCCAGAGATGAGGAGAAGAACCGCAGGAACAACAAGGCGAGCACCAACCAGGTGCAGCAGGACCTGGAAGACCTGCTGCCCAACAAGTCCCTCTTACCCCCTCCTGTGGAGGAGGAGGACCCCCCGCCTGGTATGGTTACACACACACACACACACACACACACACACACACACACATACACACACACAGCTTTGTCTATTGTGGATACATTTTGTCTGACTTCCTCTGCGTCTCTCTTCTTGCCTCCCCAGACAACCTGAGTGAGAAGGCCAGAAAGTCACCCAAAGTGTCAGGGAAGCCAGGAGCAGCCAATAGCAAGGACGTTCGCCTGCAAAAAGACGTTTCATTGGCTGCACCAAACCCCCGGGGACCTGTGACCCGCCCCCCTGGGCCGAGGGGACCACTACCAGGACAGCCCAGAGGACCTCCCCCTGGTCCTGGTCCTGGGCCAGGGCGGGGCAGGGGGAGGGGCATGCCTCCCCCGAGGCGCTAGGACGTCCACGCTCACACGTCCAAGACTGAATGCGTGTCAGGAGGGAGCGGCCAATGAGGACAAAGGGTCTCAGTGAAGCCTTTAGGGAGTATCTATTACACAGTCACACCAGGGCAGCTCACGGCGGGGCGACAACTGGTGGAAGTAGAAATCTGAGGCCAAGTGACGTAAGCGGGTGTAGCACACTAAGGCGCATGCCATATCATCACAAGGGCCCTGGTTTGATTCCGGCCATCGACATATCCTGCATGTCATCCCCCGCTCTCACCCATCCTTCCGGTCAATCTCTACTGTCTCTATCCCAATAAAGCAGAAATGTCCTAAGAAAAAAGAATATATATATATAATCTGAGGACTGGCTCATTGTAATGCATGGAACGGCATATGGAATCGTATAAAAACATGTCCATTCTATGCATTACTGCCTCCAGCAGCCTTCACTGCTTCACCATGGGAACAGAACATGACATACTGTAAATAGATGATCAAAATAATGGAACGTTTATTGCATTGATAGGTATGTATATTAGAAGCAAAGAGCCCTACAGGTTATACATCTAACATTGTGCTCATGGAAATATCTGTATCGATTTCAATCAGAAATCATGTGTAAATAGTCAATTTGTATTTGATTTTTTTTGTATTACGGCTAATAAAATTCAAGATACAATACTGTAGGTCTAACAATATCTGTAGCAGATATCAGAATATGTTGTCGCCTGTGTTTACTTAGGGCAGATTTACACACACGAACGCACACACGCACGCACACCCACACACACATACGCACGCACACGCATGAGCACACACACGCACACACACACACACACACACACACACACACGCACACACACACACACACACACACAAATGTACAGAAATACACTCACTTTGTCTCTACACTCACAATAGCAACAATTATATGATATCATACACAGTCAACCGATCGATCATGGCCTCAAACCATTGGACAGGTCAGATGGATCACATACAGTACACTACAAAATCAAATCAAAATAGATCAGTGGACAACAGGAAACATAGATACAGTACAACCCTGTACCATACTGCCTCTACTGATGAGATGCCAAATCAACTGCTTTATACGATTACAATGTTGACCTTATGTGCATGCAGCCATTAATAATGTATGGTTATGGTAAATAGTCTCCTCATGTGTCTCAGTGTTGATACACAATGATATTTCAGACAGGGGGAGGCTGGTGGAGGGAGAAATCGGAGGACAGGCTCATTGTAATGCATGGAATGGAATGAGGAATGGGATGGCATTCCTCATTCCAATGAGCCCTTCCAGATGTCTACCTCCACCAGCTTCCACTAGAGTGTAACATAACATGGTTTAAATGCTTTTTGCAACCAATTTGATGTGAATTTCAAATGTACTGTAGCCATATTGTTTGTCTCTGTGTAACTGATGAGAATTCCAAGCAAGTCCATAAAGTATTTTCTTCAGACTTTAGACTTCAGACATCAGTCAGTCTTAGGAGTTCTTCTGAGAGATTTTGATGGTGACAGCCTTTACCTCTGTGTACTCCTGGAGGGCGTACTCCCCCCTGAAACAGAGACACACAGCAACCACAATTAATTAATTTGATTAAACCCCTACATTCATCAAGGAATTTCAATTGAGGTCTAAAAACCTCTTTCTCAAAGGAGTCCTGGGCCTATAGTCACAAAGCGTCTCTGACTAGGATCAGTTTTGCATTTGTAATAAGATTAAATGGACAGGAGGGTATTCCATCAATGTTGCTTAAGGAAAATCCAGGCTTATTTTTGTTAAATCTCACAAGACTTATCATAATAAGCCTAGATTTCCCTTTAGCGACATTGATATAATACCCCCCTCCTAGATCAGCTGTCCTGCTCTGAGATGCTTTGTGAATGCAGGCCCTGGCCAATAATGAACAGAAGACAGTGTAGGAGGTAAGGACTCAGTGAAGGAGGTAAGGATTCAGTGAAGGAGGTAAGGACTCACAGCTCTCTCCCGTTCCCCGACATCTTGAAGCCTCCGAAGGGACACTGAGTACTCATGGCGTTGTAGCAGTTTACCCTGGGACACATACCAACACAGTATGTGTGTAAATACAAACAATTAAAATGCAAATACCCAGTGCAAGTCAATGGACCGGAAGTTAGTCATTCAAATAATCTCAAAGCCAATTAAATCTAGTTAATTGAGTTTCTTCATTTTGTCTGGCCCTGGCCTAAGACCACACACACACACACACACACACACAGGCACTATGCACGCACGCATGCATGCACGCACGTACATACACACACACACAAGACGTATTGAGTAGTCAACGTCTCACTGTCATCATAACTATCTTGACACAACTCGACTATGTTGTAACGCATTGAGCAAATCCATTCATGAACCAAGTAAATGGTTGACATTCTCAGATGTACTGTATGTATGTATGTATGTATGTATGTATGTATGTATGTATGTATGTATGTATGTATGTATGTATTGAGTAGGTGTTGAGTAGGTATTGAATATGTATTCAGTGTGTGATGAGTATGTATTGAGTATGTATTGAGTATGTATTGAGTATGTATTGAGTATGTATTGAGTATATATTGAGTATGTATTGAGTATGTATTGAGTATGTATTGAGTATATATTGAGTATGTATTGAGTATATATTGAGTATGTATTGAGTATGTATTGAGTATGTATTGAGTATGTATTGAGTATGTATTGAGTATGTATTGAGTATGTATTGAGTATGTATTGAGTATGTATTGAGTATGTATTGAGTATGTGATGAGTATGTATTGAGTATGTGATGAGTATGTATTGAGTAGGTGTTGAGTATGTATTGAGTAGAGGTGTCCCTACCACACCATGCCGGCCTGTAGAGCAGAGGAGACAGTCAGGGCTTTGTCAATGTCGTTGGTGAACACTCCTGCTGCCAGACCGTAGTGGGTGGCGTTGGCCCTCTGGATCACCTCCTGAACACTACGGAAACACATGATCTGCTGCACCGGACCAAAGATCTGACAGAGAGAGAGAGAGAGAGAGAGAGAGAGAGAGAGAGAGAGAGAGAGAGAGAGAGAGAGAGAGAGAGATGGGGGTATTAATATGACCATTAGTTTATGTGGGTGTGTGCATACATGTGTGTGTGTGTGTGTGTGTGTGTGCGTGTGTGTGTGTGTGTGTGTGTGTGTGTGTGTGTGTGTGTGTGTGTGTGTGCGCATGCGTGTGCGTGTGTGTGTGTGTGTCTGTGTGTGTGTTTACCTCCTCCTTGGCGATGCGCATGTCGTCCGTGACGTTGGAGAAGACGGTAGGCTGGATGAAGAGGCCCCTCTGGCCCCAGGCTGCCCCCCCACACTCCAGCGTGGCCCCCTCCCTCTTCCCGCTCTCGATCAGCTCCAGGATCTTATCAAACTGCTTCTGGTCAATCTGCACACACAGCACATCACTATCACCAGCTCTGTCACACCATCCACATCACTATCAACAGCTCTGTCAGACCATCCACACCACTATCACCAGCTCTGTCAGACCATCCACATCACTATCACCAGCTCTGTCAGACCATCCACATCACTATCACCAGCTCTGTCAGACCATCCACATCACTATCACCAGCTCTGTCAGACCATCCACATCACTATCACCAGCTCTGTCAGACCATCCACATCACTATCAACAGCTCTGTCAGACCATCCACATCACTATCACCAGCTCTGTCAGACCATCCACATCACTATCACCAGCTCTGTCAGACCATCCACATCACTATCACCAGCTCTGTCAGACCATCCACATCACTATCACCAGCTCTGTCAGACCATCCACATCACTATCACCAGCTCTGTCAGACCATCCACATCACTATCACCAGCTCTGTCAGACCATCCACATCACTATCACCTGCTCTGTCAGACCATCCACATCACTATCACCTGCTCTGTCACACACCATCCACATCACTATCACCTGCTCTGTCAGACCATCCACATCACTATCACCTGCTCTGTCAGACCATCCACATCACTATCACCTGCTCTGTCACACACCATCCACATCACTATCACCTGCTCTGTCAGACCATCCACATCACTATCACCTGCTCTGTCACACACCATCCACATCACTATCACCAGCTCTGTCACACAGCAGATCACCATCCACATCACTATCACCTGCTCTGTCAGACCATCCACATCACTATCACCAGCTCTGTCACATAACAGCCCCAGCAGATCTCTGTCTGTGAATCTGTCTGACTTTTGGGTTTTTGAGGTTTTTTTTGCGTTTATTTGTCTGTACATGTGAATACAGTGGATAAACAATAATACATATATATATAATGTATTCATAAATAGATAATATAGTATTATAGTATATCATTTTGATATTACATATATATTTTTTACATACAGTGTATCACTTTTTTAAAAATGCCGGTTGAGAGAGGACGCTTGCGTTGCTTGTTCGCCGCTTCTCCGTCCGAAATCTAGGTGTAATTGCAGTATACAGAGTAGATTGTCCTACAAAGACACTTAGACTTAGATTTAGTAATCTACAAATTAATTAGACTCCTATACTTTCTTTTATTGATTTTTTGTTTCTTTTTATTATTACTACTCAATCTTTTCAGTTTGTAAAGCGTGTTTGAGTGTCTACAAAAGCGCTATATATGTCTAATGTATTATTATTATTATTATTATTATTATTATTATTATTATTATTATTATAATACACATTTATATATATACATTAATAACAGATAAACCATACATCTCCAGTATTAGTCCAGTGCTGTACCTGTGGTCCCTGGTCCACTCCTGCTATGAGAGGGTTGCCCAGGACCTTGGTCTGGGCCATCGCTACACTGCGCAGGACGAACTCCTGGTAGACGGGCTCCTCTACGAACACCCTGGAGCCAGCCAGACAGCACTGGCCCTGGTTGAAGAACAGGCCGCTGTGGGCCTGCTGCACCGCATACTCCACTACCAGACACAAGATATACACATGTTAACACACACACGCACACGCACACACACACACACACACACACACACACACACACACACACACGCACACACACACACAGAGACACACCCACGTGCACACCCGCTCACTCACAAAGACACGCACACACACACATACACACAGAGGCACACGCATAAATAAATACACCAAATATACTGCATAGATATACCCTCACATGCCATGCAAAACAAACATAGAAAGAGACTCACATTATATTACACACACAGTAAATATGAAATAGCATCGTGTGTACTCACAGTCACAATCAGCAAAGACTATGTTGGGGTTCTTGCCACCGAGCTCCAGTGTGACTCTCTTCAGGTTCGTCTCACCTGCAGCCTTCTGGATGAGCTTCCCAACCTGGAGGAGATAAGGAGTGCATCATAATCAATAACATCCTAGTCTAACACATAATAATGGTTCTCTGTGGCTCTGTTGGTAGAGGTGCTAACAACGCTTAGGTTGTGGGTTCGATTCCCAGCTGGGACCATATATGCTGAAAAATGTATACACTCACTGCAATGTAAGTCGCTTCGGATAATAAGTCGCTTCAGCTAAATGGCATATATAATATAGTCAATATTAATTGCAATAATAATTCAGACTATTGCTATGTCATCCCCGTAACCTAGCAACCAACCCCACTGATACCAGGGGGTAAAAACAGGGTTTAAAGGCTGATCACTTACAGCGGTTGATCCGGTGAACGCTATTTTGTCTATGTCCATGTGGTGAGCGATGGCACTGCCAGCTGTGGAACCATAGCCTGGCACCACGTTCACCACACCTGGAGGAAAACCAGCCTGGACACAGAGAGAGAGAGAGAGAGAGAGAGAGAGAGAGAGAGAGAGAGAGAGAGAGAGAGAGAGAGAGAGAGAGAGAGAGAGAGAGAGAGAGAGAGAGAGTAAAGGAGAGAGAAAATACCTAATCTAAGTAATCTAGGCAGGTAGTGTTGAGAAAACAGCATGTTGAGTAGACACAGTAACAGTGTGTAGTGTGTCAGAGGTTTGGATTCATGTGTGTGTGTGTGTGTGTGTGTACGTTCGTGTGTGTGTGTGTGTGTGTGTGTGTGTGTGTGTGTGTGTGTGTGTGCTCGAGCTTGTGTGTGTGTACCTCTTTGATGAGCTTGGCCATGTGCAGGGCTGTTAGAGGCGTCTGTTCAGCTGGTTTGATGACTACAGTGTTTCCACAACTCAGAGCTGGAGCAATCTTCCACGCAAACATCATCAATGGAAAATTCCACTATAGGGAGAGGACATATGGGTTATACAATAGCTAAGAATGCACGCACACGCATGCATGCACGCTCACACGCATGCATGCACACACACACGCACACACTGATTGATTATCTGATTGTGGTGGCCTGGGGTGGTCCAGTGGTCTAGCACCGCGGTCTACAGTGCACATATGCCCATGTCGGCATGGGTTCGAATCCGGCCCATGCCCTGCTGACATGCCCTCTCCTCCTTAATTTCCTGTCTACCTTCACTATCTCTATCCAATAAAATGAAAAATATGAGTGGGACTGCCCCACTCTGAAAAAAAATACTGTTATAAAAAAAAGATTATCTGATTGTGTTACACAACTTGGGTTGTACAATAGCTAAGAACAAACAAATGCACACACACACACACACACACTCTAGTTGTTCTACTCACTGGGATGAGCTGTCCACACACCCCTATAGGCTCATGTCGTGTGTAGGTGAAATAGTCTCCATCTGAAAATAGAGACATATAGAGGGTCCTTTTAGAGGGGTTTTGTGATAAATCACAATAGTTTTACAGTATAGTCCTTCGTTTTTTTCCCCCCATATCAATCATGAGTTTGGGCTCTCAGGTATATACAGGTATTTCTTCATTTGCTCACCAACAGGGATGGTTTTGCCATGGATCTTGTCGGCCCAGCCGCCGTAGTAGCGCAGGGTTTTAATGGTGGCCATCAGATCCACAAAGTACGCCATGAGGAAGATCTTCCCTGAGTCCAGTGCCTCCAACGTCTGGGGATGTGTAACACACATAATAACACATAAATAACGTATGTGTGTGTGTTTGTGTGCATGTGTCTATGTGTTTGTGTGAGTGTGTGTGTGTGTCTATGTGTTTGTGTGTGTGTGTGTGTGTGTGTATGCGTGTGTGTGTGTGTGTGTGTTCGTGTGTGTCTATGTGTTTGTGTGTGTGTGTGTGTGTGTCTATGTGTTTGTGTGAGTGTGTGTGTGTGTGTGTGTGTGTGTGTGTGTGTGTGTCTATGTGTTCGTGTGTGTGTGTGTGTGTGTGTGTGTCTATGTCTTCATGTGAGTGTGTGTGTGTCTATGTCTTCGTGTGAGTGAGTGTGTGTGTGTGTGTGTGTGAGTGTGTGTCTATGTGTTTGTGTGAGTGTGTGTGTGTGTGTGTGTGTGTGTGTGTGTGTGTCTATGTGTTCGTGTGTGTCTATGTGTTCGTGTGAGTGTTTACGTGTGTGAGTGTGAGTGTGTGTGTGTGTGTTCCTCACAGCCAGTCGGAGGCGGTCTCTCTCCACCAGGTCAGCCAGCCTGTAGAGCAGCTGACCGCGGTCCGACGCGTCCATAGATCGCCATGGAGATCCTAGCTGGAAGGCCGCTCTGGCGCTCCTGACCGCCTTGTTCACATCCTCCTGAGGGGTGAGAAGGAAACTGGTCAGACACACACGCGGACACACACACACACACACACTCCTCAGGCACAAAAAAACATACGTAAGACACACACACACACGCCCAAAGAAACATATAAGACACACACACCCGCACACACACATGCAAACACACACACACACGCACACACACACACACACACACACACACACACACACACACACACACACACACACACATTGATGATCTGATAGTGTTACTCACAGTGTCCGCCTCCTCCACCTCACAAAGCAGGTCCCCGGTGGCGGGGTTATGCACTGCAATCTTCCGTCCACTGCATGACTCATGCCACTCGTTATTGATGAATATCTGAGCCCGAACACATAAAGAAACACCCACAAAAACATACAAAGACATGAATGTTTGTGCCCCACACACTAGTGGTCCTCTGTGGCTCGGTTGGCATAGCATGGCGCAATGCTCACTGCAATATAAGTCGCCTTGAATAAAAGCGTCAGCAAAATAGCATTACACACAACCCAACACACCCCTTGTATTAAAGGCTATTGGCTAATGCCAATACACAGAACACGCACCATCTTGTAGTCAGAAAAATGACTCATGGCGTTCACCTCACCCTCTTTCCGTTTATAAGAACAGACCCTTAACAATGCATTTCCTTTTATCCTCTGGAGGACGTGTTTTACAGTCACGTCCAGACCAGAGCTGCATTTATTGAAAACAAAAACTAAAAAGAATGATTCGCCTTTTAATTAAATCTTTGAACTTGATTAGATAGCATCTGCATGTAGTAAAGACGGTAGATAGATTAATAAATCCAGAGAACTCCCTTATGCAAGTTAATAAACTTCCTGATAAGGCAACAGTAAACATTTAACAGACTTCCTCTGTTGCTGAGAAGCTTTCCTACATGTTGTAAAGACCAGACCCCCATTTCCCTCCATGGCGACACACACACACACACACACACATACACACACACACACACACACACACACACACACACCAGAGAAATAGATTACCGCAAACTCTCCTCACTCAATGACAAACTGATTTTGCATGACAGATATGAGGTGCACATTACATTACTTCTTTTCTGAATTCTAGTAAACATTTATTCTAACCTATACGATACGTGATAGAGACACCACATAAAGGTAGAGACACCATAGACACTATATAGAGGTAGAGACAGCATAGACACTACATGGAGGTAAAGGCACTACATAGACACTATACATCAAGATACATAATGCCTACTCCTGCTCACCTTGGTGTACTGGACCTCCAGGTCCGGTATGGGCATGGGTATGGTCTGCTTGACCAGTTCGTCTGCATGGTCCGGCTGGTGGTTCTGGTGGCTCTGCCCGTTCCCAGGCTGGGAGCTCATGTTGCCCTGGTTAACGTCTGGGACAGCAACAGGTAAAAGTGTGAGTGACATGGGACTGGAAACATAGCCCTCTCCCACTCCTACATACCCTCTCCTGCCCCTCGTCCCCACGGTCTGAAAGGGAGGCACTTATTGGATAATAAACAGTTCAGAGGAAGGGGATTTGCATTAGTCAAAAATGTATTAATTCATGTATTATTTGTAACAGTAAGAACCTTCTAAATGGTTGGGAACTTCAAAGGGTTCCTCTCACATTAAAAATACGTACTCCTGCACACATGCTTTACCTCGCGTTACACATTCAATTCCCTATTTATTTTTTATGTGAGTTGAACCGTGGGGCCTGTGTTCTGTGCACCAAGAACAGAGACAGCATGGTGGTGTGCCTGTTTAGAGGGTCCCACACAGTGATCCGCCCCTGTATCAGAAGCTAACCTTGCAACTGTTGACGTTCAAGCACTGTTCCGATTCATAATATTATAAGACGTAATTTTCATAGTCAGAGATACCAACAGAAAAATCCTATTCATCAAATGATAACACATGATTATCAAAGAGGTGATACAAAATAAAGAAGGAATTGGTAGGTTAGTGGTGGTGTTTTTGTAGTTTTGTTTGCTAATTATTGGTGCTAACATTTGCTAATAAATTCACCTGCTAACTTACACTTACCCTAACCACTTCAAAGCTATTTCTATTTCCAACCCTAACCCTAACACGGTTAATGTGCAACCCTAAATATAACCCTGTTTTTGTTTACCTAGATGTCTTCTATTTTGACATAAAACGACATTACCAAGAGGTCTTCTATTTAGACCTGTGTGTGTGTGTGTGTGTGTGTGTGTGTGTGTGTTTGTGTGTTTGTGCATGTGTGTGCATGCGTGTGTGTGAATGCGTGTGTGTGTGTGTGTGTGCGTGCGTGTGTGTGTGTTTGTGTGTTTGTGCGTGTGTGTGCATGCGTGTGTGTGTTTGTGCGTGCGTGTGCATGCGTGTGTGTGCATGCGTGTGTGTGTTTGTGCGTGCGTGTGTGTGTGTGTGTGTGTGTGTGTTTGTGTGTTTGTGCATGTGTGTGCATGCGTGTGTGTGAATGCGTGTGTGTGTGTGTGTGTGCGTGCGTGTGTGTGTGTGGGTGTGTGTGTGTGTGTTTGTGCGTGTGTGTGCAAGCGTGTGTGTGTGCATGCGTGTGTGTGTGTTTGTGCGTGCGTGTGCATGCGTGTGTGTGCATGCGTGTGTGTGTTTGTGCGTGCGTGTGTGTGTGTGTGTGT
>NC_137690.1:8709719-8734719 GCF_963989245.1 Nansenia antarctica
ATACCATACTGTACGTAGCTACCTTCACTGTACATAGCTCATAACTGTATAAACCTCTATACCGTACTTGTACATATCATTATCATTGTCATGTTTTTATATCATGTTTTATATCACTATTTGCACTTCTGGTTGGATGCTAAACTGCATTTTGTTGTCTGGTACTTCTACTCTGCAATGTACTCTGCAATCTAATCTAATCTAATATACTACACTTATATTAACATTATATTCTAAACATTTAAACAATTTAATATATTTTCATTGGAATTGTTCAGGATATTCAACAAATGTTATTGTTCAAAGTTGTTGCTGATATGGTTTACTCATGACCCAAGATGACCAAGATATGTACATGTGAAAACTGAGTTTCTAATTGATCCCATTAGAGGTGCAACTGCATTAAAATGTAAGGACCAGGTTACCTAACATTGTGTACCATCTCTCAGAGACAAAAGGTCCCTGTCGAAATTAAAGATTATTTGAAATTAGTATGGGATTATGAATATTTGAAATACACGTATACTATTTTATAAATATACTAAGTAGACATTTAAATATATGACAATAAAAGTACTTTTTGTAAGTATACTAAAGTGCAACTTTATGGACATGACATTCAAGTATAGTTTGCATAAGTATACTGAAATACATTTTTTGTTAAATGGAGTTATAGTCTATAAGAGTTTATAAAATTACACTTTAAAGGATATATTTTCCGGGGATGAAATAAAGTGTACTTTAGGTAGGTATACTAAAATACTAATTAGATTACATTGCAATTAAATACATGTCTTATAAATATACTAAAATACAACTGTATTGTATGCATATTGAGCTTAAGGACTAAAATACTACTTTTACAATTTCTTGGAATTTACATTTTTTAAAACGTTTTCAATAATATATCTAAGTGCATTGTCAATACATTTTAAGCCTACTTTAATTAAGTACATACAGTATACATATAAATAGACATGAAACATACTTTTCATACTTAAATTATATTTTTAATACACTTACAGGTGCAGCACATAGTTTTGCTTGGTGCTGCCATCACTGGTCACACTGAGAATTTGAAAAAGTGCATACTACGTTTTCTGATAGCTCCAAACATAATGCATATCATTGTAAACTAATAGAGGCCATTCTTCATCGTGTGATCTGTCCATTAGACACTATTTTCATGGTAAAATCTACATGCTGGACATTTAAGTATACTTTCCCCCCCAATGACTATGTTTTTTCTCCTCCAAGCCAGTGAAAAGGTGATTGTGTATACACATAGCCTACATGTATGTGTGTTTGGTCTTTCATCAGGCTACATTTCTATATGTTATCTTCCTTCATGTATTTTCTTATCTAGAATATTACTAGAATGTATTACAGTAACTCTCTGGGGGAGACTACTGGAGGTTGAGATCGGAGGACGGGCTCCTTGTAATGCATGGTATGGAATTAGGAACGGTATCAAACACGTGACATACCAGCTAAAACAGAACCGTTACTGCATCCATCCCTCCATTCTCTCTGTTAGTCCCATTCACATCTATGAGATATCTGCATTGGTCTGCTCTCTCTGGCACAGCTCTATCCAAATCAGGAAGAGGGCTGCACAAGGGCCGAAGGAATAACTTTCTGAAATGTAATAGATCGCCTGCTACTGAGCACACTAGCATTGGTGCGCTCTCCCCTACCTACCCTAACCGGCCAGCCCCATCCAAAACGTGGGAGTGCACAAGGACTGAAGGAATAACGTGACGTTAGAATTATAAGGTTCTATCTCCATTTTTGTCAAAATTGAGTTTTTGACATAATCTGATCCATTAGGTGTTTATTAATGCCTGTGTGGTGTTGTTTTTAAAATGTTGACATTTTTGAGTTAGTAATTAATAAAATACAAAGGTTCCATCTCACAAAACATAATTAATGGAATGTAAAAACGTTGACGCTCAATATCTCTGAACTGCCCTAAACGGAGATAGAACCTTATAATTCTAACGTCACGATAAATAATTCCTGAAACGGAATATAGCCCTTTCCTTGTTGAGTACACTGTGCACACTGTGCCACACCTTTCTACACTTCTTGATCAGATGATCCAAATCAGGATTTGACTAAAAACAGCTGATCTTGCTGAACCTTCTCTCAGGCATCTAGGCTGCAAACATCTCAGGCAATAAACCGGACCTGGTCATGATCTAATGTGAGCCCCGGAGTCTCTCTGACTGAGTGTGCCACCTTGCGTCAAACAACAGACATGGAACCTCTTCTTCTCAAACGCGAACTAAGGACCGGAGAAAAACCGGAGGACACACAGTATAGTCTCCAAATTATAAACAATGAGTATGCTTACCCTGAAATACTCTTTACTGGAGTAATACAACTATGAGGATACAAAGGTTTTAGGCCAGTTAGTGTACAGTGTGGGACAGATTCAAACCGTAAGAGCTATGCATTGATAATATATTAACAATTAGTGTACATACTGACATTGGCAGAAAGAGGGAGATCTCATAACGTCTATCATCATGCGGGTCTATGCCAGACAGACAGACAGACAGACAGACAGACAGACAGACAGACAGACAGACAGACAGACAGATGGTTAGGCTATCCAATTGATTTCATCGGTAAATAATTTAATTGGTTTAGGAAAACTATTAAATACATTAATAGCGCACGAATCGAAAAAAGTCAAGTCGCCAAGACGCAGACGTCCGAGGGTGATATAAAATACACTACAGTTTTTCTCAGTTGCTTGACCACGTTTCTTAAAACGTAGGCTATACAGTATATTACACTTTTCAAAACAACTAACACGTTCTCCTAAACAGTTAACACGTTTGCCAAAACACACATTACTTTTGAAATATGCACTATTACTCTCAAAATGTGTATAGCCTACATGTTGTCTGAAAAGCAAATCAGTGCGTCAAAAGAGTATCATTGGTAATCTAATGAAGTTCAATCCACCATTCATTTCATGACACACTAAATAGTAACTGTAACCATCAGCAGACGACTTTGAAAAAGAAAGATGACTGGACGTCATCTCGACCAACTCCGTCTCCAATTTCAGAAAAAACAGAAAAACGTTGTGTGGTCCTACGCCAGTTACAGACATGATTCTTACTATTAGGCTACAATGAATCAAATCCATCTACAATATTCAAAATCAAGCAGGTAGCTAAAACAGCAAAAAAAATGCATATATGCATTACTATAGAACACAAGAAGTGCCTAAACATTACAGTAATAGATTCTCTCCTGTCTGCTAGGCGATACGTTACAGATGACCTATTTAGTTTGTGATCAGAGGGATTGTTTGTAGATTGTGGTTGAACGGTTTAGCTTTAAAAGTTACAGTGTATGGATTAGAGATTTATTTTAATGGGATAAATAGATTTTTTATTTTTGTGAAAGATTTAAAACATTTGAAACGGGTCATTTTGACCTGAACTGCACAAAAAAATGTCCAAAAAGGTGTTTAACATCTGCATTTTGTATGAAAGCAATGAGAAATGACCAGATGCTTTGCTGAACATGTTACTGTTTTGCTGTGGAGAAAAAAACCATCGAGAGAAAAACTGCCATGAAAGGATAATAATAGCCTAACTACCACAAATGGCCTCGGATGCATTCCAAATACCGCGTTACTTTGTATCAACGTAATTGTTTGATTCAATACTGTGGCCTCGAAGTAATTAGTAGTAATAATAACTTTAACGTAATGAATTCTGTGGCCTAACAGTGGCCTACATTAACAGGGGTGCACATAACTGGTGCGCCAGTGCGCATGCGTCGCCAAAATGCATGCTGCGCGGAAGATCAGCGGCATGAACGCGCTCTTGCGCACCAACAGCTGGGAGCGCTGGGAGAGGAATTTACTTCCTCAAAATCCACCTGCTGACTGCTGACTGCTGCATCACTGCAAGCGCCGTAACGCCATCACAACGACCATGGCGACTCCCCTCACGAAAACATTCGGAAAGTATCGTAACTTGTACTTTCATTCCGCGTATCGCGTATCGCACGGTTATCACGCCGACACGTGACAATTCAGTCCCGAACGACTCGTCGCTAAAAGGAAAAACAACACCAAGGAACTTCACGTTTCTTTTCTCTGAAGCTTTCAAACGTTCAGACGTTTATTTTACAGCTTCATTATCACACCTAGACCCCTGACCCAGGGAATATGGTTGGGAATTCTATTAGAAAAAAAAATAAGACTTTGTTGCACAATCAAAATAATGAGCTATTTAAAGTGATAGCCTACAACATCCTCTACCATGGTTGAAATTGAGGACAGTGATAACTTACAGCAGTCAAGAGAGCAGTGATGATGATGATTAAGCTTGTAGCATAAATAAATGCTTAGGCTGTAACTTTTTGTTGAAAAGTTGATTTCAGTGTTTACAGAACAGAGCAGTGCTTAAAGAGATGTCAGTTGATTTCATTGTGTTTAAAGAACAGACATTCAGTTAGTGCTTAAAGAGATGTCAGTTGATTTCATTGTGTTTAAAGGAGTCTTACAGACTTTCATGCTTAAAGAGCAGTCATTTGATTTTGCGTTTGTTTCTTTTGTTTTGCACACAATCATTTGTTCGTTCATCTTTATTTATGAATAAATGTCGTTTTGCTAATATAAGTTATCCATGTATCCCTTTTTTATCCATCCTGTGGGACGGGTCGTGACTCGCGAGCTCGGGGAGCACCAAGCAGCATCCCTAGGTGCTCCTCTGAGCACTGGCCCCAAAAAGTTATGTGCACCCCTGCACATTAACCAGAGCTGGGACTGTACCGGTTACGGTCTCCGCTTAAATAGGCCGGTCTGGTCTCTGCCTCCCGGGGTATTTGGCCCCGCCGCGCGCCAACCCTCTCGCGATGCGTATCCAGTCATTGTGCCCCGCGGCTGTGCGCTTCGCTGGGGGTCAAACTGCGCTCATTAGACCGCTCTCCAACTGGACAGAGCAACTTTAGAAAACGTTCATTGCTGACTGACGTCCGGTAAGTGACACATCCTCGCGTTTAGTTTTCATGTGCATATTTTTTTGGGCTACAAAGCATGAATGTATCGATCTCAGTTACAACGAATTAATGTTTGGTAATTGTTAACAAAAAAACTGTTTACAGTTTGGCTACCAAATGCGTTCAGTTTCTGTAAAATAATTAGTAAACCGTTCAGCTGTTTGTAAACAGCAGTATTCTGAAAAGCAGGTGAACAAATTATATGTTTTCTTTCTTCCTTATTTTCTTTCTATTTCTTAGTTAAGCCTGTTTGACAATGTGATTAGTCTAATCATTTCTTGTGTTTCTTTCTAATTCTACATTATTCTTCCAACAACAGTCATCTCAGACTATATTCCCCCCACCCTCTCCTTCTGGTTCTGGCTCTGTGACTTGTGTTTCTGTCCTGGCTGTGGAGCTCTCTGCCCGCAGTATGAGGCTGACATTCAGGATATTCCCCAAGGATGGCCCCTGTGTGTCTTTGTCTGCCGTCACCGTGGCTCTCTGTGTCCTGACCCTCCTCCTGGTGGCCCTCTGGGGCCGGAGGCGAGAGGGCAGCAGAGGCCACCGGCACCCCAAGGCCAACCTCCCCCCGGGCCCCACACCCTGGCCCCTGGTGGGCAACCTGCTCCAGATGGGGGACCAGATCCACCTGTCTCTGACGCGGCTGCGGCTGAAGTACGGAGACGTGTTCCAGATGAGGATGGGCTCCCTGGTGGTGGTGGTGCTGAGCGGCTACGCCACCATCAGGCAGGCGCTGGTGCGGCAGGGCGAGGCCTTCGCCGGGCGGCCCGACCTCTTCACCTTCTCCGCCGTGGCCAACGGCACCAGCATGACCTTCAGCGAGAAGTACGGCGCCGCCTGGGTGCTCCACAAGAAGCTCTGCAAGAAGGCCCTCAGGTCCTTCTCCCAGGCCGAGCCGCGGGGCTCCGGCGCCACCTGTCTGCTGGAGGAGCACGTGTGCGCGGAGGCGGCCGGGATGGTGGAGGCGATACGGCAGCGCTCTGAGGGGAGCGAGGGGGGCCCTGGCCTGGACCCCGTGGTGCCCCTGGTGACCTCGGTGGCCAACGTGGTGTGCGCCCTGTGCTTCGGCAAGAGGTACGACTACAACGACAAGGAGTTCCTCTCCATCGTGCACATCAACAACGAGGTGCTGCGGATCTTCGCGGCGGGGAACGTGGCGGACTTCTTCCCCGTTTTCCGCTACTTGCCGAGTCCCTCGCTCCGGAAGATGGTCCAGCACATCCAGAGGCTGAACGGCTTCATGGAAAGGAACATCGAGGAGCACATCAACACCTTTGATAAGGTACGTCCCAGGTGTACAGTGGAAGTGTAGTGGGGTAATAATTGTTATGTAGATATTCATATGCTTGTATAATTCTTCTCTCTGATTCATATGGTAAATAGAATAAATGATGAATCAAAACAGAGGAACATAATACATCCTTATAGTATGTTACTGATGAGGCAAGAGTAGGATGTGGGGCTAGTGCATAGTTTTGTCCAGTGGAGGCTGGAGCGTTGACACCGTTCCTCATTCCATTCCATGTCTTACAATGAGCCTATCCTCCAAATTCTACCTCCACCAGCCTCCCCTGAGCTAAAGGCTCAAGATTAAGTTTCCTGTATAACAAGTGTAACAGCATAGTTTCTTTTCTTTTGGAGAGGAATCCCAACTCTCAGTGCTGCAGGGATAGACAGTGTATGGAGGGGAGAAAGGAGGGATGGAAACAGAGGAGAGGTTTAATTCCTGGACTGTCCTCTGTTTCCATCCGTCCATTCCATGTAGAAAATTATAATGCACTGAGCATCTCCAAAACTGCAGGTTTTCTAGAATCTGATGTGCAAATTCATTGTCACATCCAGTGAAATGTCCATACTTCTTGGAAAGCATATTCTTTTGCCTGGATATGTTGTCGTTAAGATTTTTGCCTCATATTTCATATTACATATGACAGGAGAGAATACACAGACAACGTTCTGTTATTATTATAATTATGGTCACAGTCTCTTTCAGTGAAATGCCAACGATAACAAACATGTTCATTGGGAAGCTGGGCCAGACCTGGGTTATATCAACTGAGCGGGCTAAAGTGGGGCATTGTTCGAGCGCACGGTGGCTAAAATTGTTCGCACGCACGCCTTTAATTAGGAATTACCAATGTGGTGGAACATACATGCCCACATGTTTTTTAGGAGATGCTGTTGCTTCGGCTACTTTTACATTTTTATGCCATTTAGCAGACACCTTTATCCAAACCGACTTACAACAAATACATTAGTCTAAGTAAGTGAATCAGCATCAATGTGTCAGTCATTGCAAGAAAAGTCATCTCTTCTTGGGCCAGGGGCCATTGGCAGTCATAAAGCTAGAAGGAAGATTTTTTATTTTTAATATACAGTAGAGAAACTGAACAGGGGGGGTAGAGGGGGTGGAGAGGATTCAGGAGGGACAGTTACTGTGTACCCTGAAGAGATGGGTCTTCAGTCTATGGCAGAAGATAGGCTACTTGCACTTAGTTTCAACCCACAGTTCAATGACCAGATAAGATGATTGATGCTGGCAGTTAACAGTTCAGGTTTGTGGAAAAGGTTTTAGAATAACAAATTATCCCAAAACAATCATTGTATTTTTCTTATCACTTTATAGCTTTTAGTTAACACATATCAGTGCTATTTTATACCAGCTGTTTTGGAGTGTTAAACATATTGCTTGGCTGCTGTTTTAGTGTGCTCAACATATTGCTTGGCTGCTGTTTTAGTGTGTTCAACATATTGCCTGACTGCTGTGTTAAGAGTGTCCCTGAATTGGGACTGTTTTATAAAGTTTCTTCACCAAATAGCTCATGCATCTGAATGGTCTAACTCTGATTGGTTCCAGGACTGTATCCGTGACATCACAGACACTCTGATAGCCCAGTGTGAGGACAGGCAGGAGGACGAGAACACAGCGATGCTGTCCAACTCCCAGATCATACACACTGTCATAGACATCTTTGGAGCAGGTGAGAGACTTTATCTGAATGTCTGCCTACTGCTCGCACGCACATAAGCACGCACGCACACACGCACACACACACACACACACACACACACACACACACACACGCACACACACACACACACACACACACACACACACGCGGACAGCTAAGCAGGCTTCGACGCCTTAAGAACGGCGTCCCTCAGGGATCGGTCCTGGCCCCCCTCCTCTATAATATCTATACCTATGACCTGCCCAACACACTCTCGCGGAAGTACGCCTACGCAGACGACCTCGCAGTGGTGTACTCTGCTGGAAATTGGCAGTCTGTGGAGGGGATTCTGAGCCAGGACATGCAGACACTAGTGGCATACTTCCGGAAATGGAGATTGAAGCTTAGCGAGGCAAAGACGGTGTCGGCTGCCTTCCACCTTAACAACAGGGAGGCTAAACGTGAGCTTAGAGTACACCTAGATGGAACTCCCCTGCCATGTTCCGCTGAGCCAATCTATCTCGGCGTGACATTGGACAGGACGCTCACGTTTCGCCGACACCTCGAGTCACTGCGCAAGAAGTTAACAGCTCGTGTGGCGTTGATGAGGCGACTGGTTGGCTCGGGCTGGGGCGCCGGCGCAAGGACCTTGCGCACGGCAGCCCTAGCCCTCGTTTATTCAACTAGTGAATACTGCGCCCCAGTATGGTGTCGCAGTGCCCACACCCGCCTCATCGACTCGCCTATAAACGAAGCCTTGCGCATTGTGACAGGATGCCTGCGTCCTACCCCCGTGGACAACCTTCCCATCCTAGCAGGCATCCAGCCCGCAGGCCTCCGCCGCATGGGAGCCACAGCACGTCTCGCCTGCCGGGCCGCGGAGCTTAATAACCATCTGCTCCATGATAGGCTCACTATAACAGCGGAGCCCTCCCGGCGTCTCAAGTCGAGACACCCATTTGTGCCTGCCGCACAGGATCTCAGGCAGCAATGCAGAGATCTCAACATCAGTGCGGCAGGATGGGCGGATTATATGTGGCGCGCGGAGTGGGAGGCTAACACCTCCAAACTCCGCGACCACATCCCAGTTGCCGGCGCTGAGCCCCTCGGGATGGACTTGCCAAGGCTATCCTGGGTGAGGCTCAATCGTCTCCGGACCGGCGTCGGGCGTTTCCGCTCATCAATGCACAGATGGGGCTTGGCCCCAAATGCGTCGTGCGAGTGTGGCGCAGAGGACCAAACCGCAGACCATATTATCCTGGATTGCCCGGTGTACCACCCACCCAACGGGATGCATGGTCTGTCGGTATTAGATGACGAGACGATGACGTGGCTTCTGGAGGGGTGTCCAGAAATATAGCCCGGGTGAGCCCCTCAACCAGGTCTCTGGGTGGTAAAAGGGTAGCCCCTCGGCCCCGAGCCTGGTGGAGTGGAGAGGAAAAACAACTACCCATACGCCGAAGAAGAACACACACGTTGTGTGACGTTGCTGCTCGCCTCAGTGTTTAGACCTGAGACACCTCCTCTGCTGCACTCTGTCTCCAGTAGCGTTAGTGGTGGTCCCCTCTCTGTCTCCAGTAACGTTAGTGGTGGTCCCCTCTCTGTCTCCATTAACGTTAGTGGTGGTCCCCTCTCTGTCTCCAGTAGCGTTAGTGGTGGTCCCCTCTCTGTCTCCAGTAATGTTAGTGGTGGTCCCCTCTCTGTCCCCTCTCTGTTTCCCTGGGTCTGAATCTTGCCGTTCTATAAACAAACTTTTTTCAATTCAATGTATCCTCCTAAGAGAGAGAGATGGGATTGTGATTAGGCTGCTTGGCTCAGCGGCAAATTGCAACATTGTGTTACGATTGTCCCCAGGTAATTCTAACACTGAGTTACATTCGCCCACAACCATTTTCATGTCAATTTGTAGCCAACAAAACAGTCATCATAATGATACAAGGATTAGGATTCATAAACATTAACCTTGACAGACAGCAGAAGAAAATACTGTATCTCAAAAGTGACTTTCCTACCTCGATGTTTGTGTAGAAATCCTGCAGAAGGATTGCTTGATTTTTGTTAGAGACGGAGAAAACAGCTGAGCTTGTGCAGAACGAGTGTCAGCACTCTAGTTTGTTTCTGACAAGACAATAGTACCTTTTAGTACTTTTAAAAGTTATCATTCAGAGCCAAAAAGGCCAAAAATAACAAATAAAATGGGCCAACAAAAACAAAACAGTAAACAAAGCATAACATCAATGTAAAGTTGCAAGCCATTTAGAGGGTGTTGCAATTGACCCCTGTTACATTTGTCCCTGGTCTCCACTACCCCTTCATCTGATACATTTCTTCTTCCCACAATTATTGTTTGTTTGTTATGTTTTATGTGTATCATCATAATGATGATGATAATAATAATTGAAAGTGATCATGTTATACTATATATGCCATTTAGCTGACGCTTTTATCCAAAGCAACTTACATTGCAGTGAGTGCATAGAGTTTTCAGTATGGTCCCAGCAGGAATCACACCCACAACCTAAGCATTGTCAACGCAATGCTCTACCAGCTGAGAAAGTATGTTTTTTGCTATGGCAGGATTTGATACCATCATAGCTGGTCTGCAATGGAGTCTCTTGTACCTCATCAAGTTTCCTGACATCCAGGCCAGAATGCACCAGGAGATCGGTAGGTTACTGTACATCCTATAACAACACTTCCTATTTCCTGTTTGAACGAACGACACTTCCTCTGTAAGCACCTGTGATGTGCCTCTCTAATGGTAGTTGTCTCTCTACCCCCCAGTAGGGGTGGGAATCGCAAGGTAACTCACATATCGATAACCATACAATATTTTGCCCCCGATACCGATAGTATCACGGTACAGCGATTCTGCGATAATCGATACATTGTAAGACAATTCATCAATGATACATCACGATATCTGTGTAAACTGAAGAAAAAATACCACTATAAAGGCAGAAAGCAGGAATTATGTTTTTTATTCATTCACTTTCTTGTCGCTGGTTGTGAACAATGAAACAAACAATGAATTAGATCTAGCCTACATCTTTCTTACTCTTAACTTATGTCTCTAACATACACACACACTGACTGCAACTTGTCCATGTGTGCCTGTCATCATTCATACAAAATAAAGTGCCAAAAGGCTGAACTGCCCAGAAAGCAGGAGTTCAAATGTTTAAAGGAAGGACTACATACAACGCTGGAATAGTCGTTTCAGTTCAATATTTTCGACACAGTATTTGGGGGGCCCTCAGTCGTGTCATTCTACCTGTTAATGAGATACATTTCGGAAGAATCCATTCTGATAGAGTCAAGCTAATACAATAAAGAGACTCAGCGTTGTGCATGTAACAGTAATGCTTGGTTTCAAATGGTAAATGGACTACACTTATATAGTGCCTTATTCCAAAGTGCTTTACGATGGCCTCTCATTCATACACACATTCACAGCAAGCTACCATGCAAGGTGCCTACCCGCTCATTGGGAGCAGTTTGGGGTTCAGTGTCTTGCCCAAGGACACCTCGACACATGGACAGGAGGAGCCAGGGATCGAACTACTGACCATGCGATCATTAGACACCGGCTCTACCTCCTGAGCCACAGCCGGCGCAGGAACCAAACACAGACTGCTGGCTTGAGTTCCGCTAATCTTGCATTTTAATTCTCAAATGAGCCGTTCGAAACAAACTGTATGGATGTACAGCACAGACAAACTGTATTGATGCACAGCACATGCTAATGAGCTTCATACCTCTTCTGACGTTCTAATGAGCTGTGAGTGTTTCCCTCCCTTATTACCACCCAGAATGCGGGCTACTTTGATGGCGATGATCTAACTGTGCAGTTCCACATAATTATCTAATTTTTCAGAGACCGGCAGCCCCTCCAGCCCCTCCAACCCTCCAACTCTCCAACTCTCCCCGACTCCCCTCCCCAAACCTGACCTCTTTGTCCTCATTGGCCTCTTCGCTAGAAACCATCGCCTGCCCGGCTCGCCAGACTGACACACAAAAGGTCACTCGCTAATTCGCTGACGCCAGAGCAGTACAGTACTTTTGAAGTGGGCTGAGAAATCTGGTGCAGAACTGTTCAGAGGCACGTTGCATTTTCACACGCAGAGAGAGAGAGAAAGAGAGAGAGAAAGAGAGAGAAAGAGAGTGAGCAAGAGAGTGAGACAGAGAGAGAGAGAGAGCGAGAGAGAGAGAGAGAGACAGAGAGAGAGAGGGAGAGAAAGAGAGTGAGACAGAGAGAGAAAGTGAGCGAGAGACAGAGATAGCAAGAGAGAGACAGAGAGAGAAAGTGAGCGAGAGACAGACAGAGCAAGAGAGAGACAGAGAGAAGGAGAGGGTGAGCAAGAGAGAAAGAGAGTGAGACAAAGAGAAAGAGAGTGAGACAGTGAGAAAGAGAGAGAGACAGAGAGAAAGAGAGTGAGACAGTGAGAAAGAGAGTGAGACAGAGAGAAAGAGAGTGAGACAGTGAGAAAGAGAGAGAGACACAGCTCTCTCGGTCCAACAGAGGTTGGACTGAAGACAAGCACGAAGGGAATCTGCCGCACGCAAGGGAATTACCCAACATGCTGTACAGTAAGTCTCCCCATAGCACACGCATGGCGTTTACTCGCAACTTCACTAATAGCCCATTTGAGAATTAAAATGCAAGATTAGCGGAACACCAGCCAGCAGTCTCTGTATTTGGTTCTTGTCTCTCTGTTTTCAGATTGACCCTCTATTGGGTCTAATATACAGTACTTGACCTATACTCTTGTTTTGAAGTATTTTCTTTGTGATTGTTTTGACCTGTGTGTGTGTGTGTGTGTGTGTGTGTGTGTGTGTGTGTGTGCGTGCGTGTGTGTTTGCCCGCGTGTGTGTATCTTTGCCATGTGCCTGGTGTAGACGACCACATCGGCCCAGACAGGCCACCTCGGTTTGGGGACAAACCCAAGATGCCTTTCACCGAGGCCTTCCTCTATGAGGTGTTCCGTCATGCATCCTACGTTCCCTTCACGATACCACACTGGTGAGGCTTCATAAACACTTGTCCATCCTCACAACATTAGGACTGGGTTGGTGTAAGCTAGTGAAGTAAACAGCTGATGGAGCCAGAGCTTACACACCCTGCTGCCCGGCTAGCTAATCTCGTGCCCCACGTTGGGCGATTCAGTTTTTCACTGTTAAAAATATTCTGATACTACATGGGATTTGCGGTGGGTTAAAGTGTTCGAATTGGATCGTGTAGATACGTTGACCTTTAGTCCTCTATGACTATATGGTAGAACATGGCACTAACCCACGCTTAGATTGTGGCTTCAATTCCCGCTGCAACCATATACAGTATACTGAAAAGATGTATGCACTCAATGCAATGTAAGTCGTTTTGGATAAAAGCGTCAACGAAATGGCAGATCTGTGGAAAAGAGTGAGACACAGGCAGAAAATGTTGAATTGAATTGAATAGGGAACAACCTTCTAGAATGAAAGCCTGCAGGTGTAGACATATTTTTTTTTGTTGGGCCATTTAGTAGACGCCTTATTCTAAAGCGACTTACAATCAATACATTTGACTCAGTAAGTGAATCAACTATCCACTAATCATAGCAGGAAAATGTAATCTATGCTCAGGCCTGGGGCCATTGGCAGTCCTAATTTTTAAAAATGTATTAACAGATGTAGATGTCGATAGTAGGTAGGTAGATGTCTCAGGAGAAATAGTATAGGGGGGTAGTAGATGTAAGATGGGAAGTGATTCTGCAGTTCTGACAGTCGTGGGAAGTTTGTTCCACCAGCGGGGAGCCAGTATAGTGAAGAGACGTGACAAGGGCATCTAAACACCAAGCATCCCTCTCTCTTCTTCTTCTCCCTCCAGCACCACGGAAAACATCACACTGAATGGATACTTCATCCCTAAGGACACCTGTGTGTTCATCAACCAGTATCAGGTCAATCATGATGTGTGAGTGGTTAGGGTCAGGGTGTGTGTGTGTGTGTGTGTATGTGGGTTTGTGTGTGGGTGTGTGCCTTAGTGTCTGTCTTTGTCGGGTCATGGGCTCAGAGCCGTCCCTGGGCATTTGTGTGTGTGTGTGTGTGTGCACCCCAAATTTCTCTCTAGATGAATATATCTATCTAATAATTTGCTTAGACTAAGATACTCACAAGCATGCCTTTTAGGAGATTCCATTACATTATATTTAGAAATGTTAGCTCTCCCGATAAATGTACTTTTCTTCTGTTCAAATGTTTGCTCCAATGGCTACTACAGTATCTAGTGGCCAATTGGTTACTTCCTGATTGTATGTGTTTGGTTAATTAACATGTCTGTCTCCCTGGACAACAGAGACCAGTGGGGTGACCCGGAAACGTTCAGGCCGGAGAGATTCCTGGATGGGGCGGGGCGTCTCAACAAGGACCTGATCGAGAAGGTCATGATCTTCGGGATGGGGAAGAGGCGTTGCCTCGGCGACGGGTTCGCCCGCCTGGAGATGTTTGTGTTCCTGACCACTCTGCTCCACGGCCTCCGCATCGAGAGCGTTCCGGAACAGGAACTGGACCTCAGCACCGACTTCGGCCTCACCATGAAGCCCCGCCCATACCGGATCAGCGTCTCGCCGCGCCTCTAGATTCCGACGCACCCCCGTCGTAACCGTGTGGCGCCAATGCGTCTCTTCAAGGACTGGTTTGGCTGGGCACTTATAGCCCATCCAGCATAACATACCACAGAAACCATGGATACTCACTCAGACACCAAAACATAGTAACAACAACCGATACGCCCGGCGACGGAGTCATATTCTGTCTGTGGGGCGTAGATCTTGAAGCACTGTGTATTTTATGTGACGGCAATGCAGTGATTGCATCTCCTCACTGATCGACAAAGGGAAACGTACTGTGTAGACGTGTATCTAGAAGTCTTCTTTATCTAAAATTAAACTGTAGCTCTACTTTTATGTTTTATGTGCCATTTGATGTTATGATATCTGACTATCTATGCATTTCAATTCAAGTTGCCTTCATAGAGGATCATTGCCAGTGTCATTGTGATGGCTCGGGATGAATCCCTTCCACCATATTTAAAGCGTAACAATTTTTCAAACATGGTTTTAAAACCTCTAATCTGAAGTTATTAATTCTAGCTGGAGGCTGAGGGAGGGAGAGGGGGAGTGTTGTCTCAGATAAGTGATCGGAGCCTCTGGCGTCCCGCAGCGTTCATGCAGAGTTCAACCAAACCCCGCTGACACACTCCTCTCTCCCTTCCCCTTTCCGTTCGTCCTCCTCCTCCTCCTCCTCCTCCTCCTCCTCTTCCTCTGCCTCTTCCCCTGTTTCTCCTACTCTTTCTTCCTTCTCCCTTCATCTCCTCGTCCCCCTCTTCCCCCTCCCCTTGTCTGTAGCTCCAGGGTAGAACGGGATGATCACTAATACACTCTAATCTCTCTTTCTTTCTAAGTGGTTGCCAGTGCATTTCTGAACGACGGACAACAAATACTTAATAGAGTTTCCCCCAACTTTGTTTAACAAACCACCCACCCCCGACCCCCCCCCCCCCCCCACACACACATCTCTCTGTGCTGCACCCTCCAACAGACTCTGATTAGAGACAGTGTTTAGATTTTACCACACCCTATTCTAGGGAGGTGAAAAGGACAGAGCTATGCTAGCTGTGAAATCCTTATCTCCAATGTCCTATTTGAATAAAGTTAAACTAGAACGAATGAGCCGTGACAATACATGTTGGAATAACATCTGATATCTGATCGGACACTTTACAGTGTGTGTTCAGAGCAGTAGTTGTGGATGTCACAGCGGTGTCACTAGGAGAGAAATGATAGAAATGAAGCTGTTTGAGCAGTAGATAACCTCCCATTCAGACAACAGTTTACGCAGCCAGAAATCAGACAGCCAACTTGTCTTGACCTTGTCTAGACCTTCCTGTAACTGTGTTATGTTTGTTTTCATGTTTGTTTTTACTCCGTCATCCCAATTAATGCCTGTAATTAGTTTGATTTGTCTTTGCTTCTAATATGAAATGTGTGTGACTGAGAATAAAAACAAAAAATGGTGCAATGTGAAACTAAACTGGTTAGTTGTTTGTGTTTGTTTGTGAGTACAGCATTGTTTTGATCAGTACTTTATTGATACTTTTCATAAAAAGCTCTTCCGTGGTGCACCATGCCATCAGAGGTGGTGTTTTAGTCTTAATCAAGACGAGGACGTTGTAGGACGTTGGACATTTCCCCACATTCCCATCCCATTTGACACTTTGACTGACTGTTTGACTGACTGTTTGTGGACTGTTTGACTGACTGTTTGACTGACTGTTTGACTGACTGTTTGACTGACTGTTTGACTGACTGTTTGTGGTCGCATACAGTAGGGCATGACACAAAACCTATGGCCTAGTTTTATCAGGGGGTGGGGGTCATTGGGGTCGTTAGTTAGTTAGTTAATTAGCAAAATAGCCATCCATTCTATAGAATGAGAGACCCCCCCCAACCCCCTCTCCATACGCACCCTCTCCGTGCTGCTCTGATCAGCTCATTGTCTGTCACTTAGTTCTAGTCCACTGGGCTCATAGTCTGGATTAAACTATGGAGTTATGGTAGAATAACAAACCACTGTGAGCATGTGTAGAATCCTGTTCTGATCTGAGAAGCCAGTACAGCACACTACACGAACAGGATCGGGGGGGGTAATTCAGCGGACACAGTCTCTATGGGGTACGTATGTATGGATTCCAAAAAAATGCAGAGCAATTAGGACGGGATCCAATCAAGATAGACAAAAGAGGTCTACTGTACTTCTTGGCCTCAGTCCCTCCGCATGGATGCAAACACTGGGAGGATTATTCCAGGCCTAAAGCCCCGGGATCACACACTCCTGGTTTAGAGGCGGAACCACCGGCAGTGTTCTGGTTCAAAAGCCCAGGACCACACACTCCTGTCATAGAGGTTATACCAGTAGAAATGTTCTGATCTTTAAGCCCAGGACCAATAGGAATGTTCTGATCTTTAAGCCCAGGACCAATAGGAATGTTCTGATTCTAAAGCCCAGGAGCAGGAGAAATGTTCTGATTCTAAAGCCCAGGACCACACACCTCAGTCATAGAGGCTGTACCAGCAAACCATCAAACATTAGACAAATGGATCCACACAGGTCAGCTCAAAGCTGTTCTGCTCCTTAAAGGGATGCTTCAACTTTTCTCTGTTTCTCAAAGTTTCTCTGATTAGATTTCTTTTTGGCTTAGAATTTAAAAGATACTAATTTAGGGTCAGTTGGAGAGGGCGCTGCTAACTGTTAGCCTGTGCTCCGGTAGCCTAGAACGGAGAACCAGAGAAGCTTTTACTACTGGCCTTTGAGTACTCAGGGTAAGATGACATTTCACCTAAACATGAGAGCAGGCTGAACCTTCCCTTTAAGCAGAGGTAGTGTTTGCTTTTGCCTGTGGCAGGACCTTCTCACCTATCATACAGGACCAGAATGTGCTGAGGCTGGTGGAGCTCGGAATCGGAGGACAGACTCATTGTAATGCATGGAATGGAATGAGGAATGCTATCAAATGTGTGTATCAAACAACCAGTCCTCATTCCATTCCATGCATTACAATGAGCCTGTCCTCCAATTCCTGCCTCCACCAGCCTGCCCTGATGTGTGGCTAGCCCTGGGTTACACAGAGCGGGACTAGCTGCATTGTCTGGGCTAGAAGAGTACCTAGAATGCGGAGAGCACTAATATAATAATATAAGCCATTTACCTGATGCTTTTATCCAAAGCAACTTACATTGCAGTGAGTGCATACAGTCTATTCTGTATTGTCCCAACGGGAATCAAACCTCCAACCTAAGCGTTAGCACCATGCTCTACTAACTGAACCACAGATGACCAATACTAGCTCAACCTATAACCCTAGAGCCCTAAGGCCCTAATAGCCTTGAGGAACTAGAACCATGGAAATGTCTATAAATACAGTAGGCCTATGTGACAGCAGCTGGTGAAAGCAGGAACAAGTCGGCAACCGACCAAATGTTCATTTATTTAGAATAAAATCAAATAAGAATAAAAGTCCAAACATTTTGATTGGTTGCCTACTTGTTCCCACTTTCACCGGCTACTGTCACATTATGTTCATTCTTCACAACTAGAGAACCCAACTTTAACCAAACACTCAAGTCAAATAACTTGGTGGTTGGTTCTTGCCCAATGCCCCCTACTCACTCCACTATTCCCCCCTCAAACCCTGGCACCCTTTCAGGCCCAGGCACCCCCCCTTGTTGTTGCCATTCTCCAGTGCTCTAATTTTAGTGGGACTCCCCGTGGTCCTTAGAACCAACAGGACAGGCCCTTTGCGTGTATGATTGTGACCCTGTCTGTTCCCTGCTATGGAGCTCTGACTGCGTGACAGTGGCGAGCCATGGACAGCTCCGCGCCCGCCCTCTACCTACCGAGCGAGCCCTAATGCACTCCACATTGAATGCATCCCCCACAATAGAATCACAAACTGGCCAAGTGACTTCATAATTGCCTCGCCGGTTCCCCCCAAAAGAGGCCCCTTGTTGGACCCATTCTGATGGACGGCCATTAACGCCCTGCACGCAATGCCTTGAGCCTGTGACCTGACAGAGACAGACAGTACGGCACACACATACACACACACACACACACACAAATACACACACTACACACCATAGACACACATGGATACAATACATATGAACCCAATGTCCCAGGACAGAGAAACGTCAGAGACAGACAGTACAGTATGTTGTACTGTATGTTGTTGTTGTTGTTGTTGTTTGAATCTGGTCTGTTGAATCGTTGAATGAATCGCTTCTGCGCAACAGATTGCCTTTCAAGTGTTTTCTGCGCCTGAATCTACAGCACACACGCATACACGCGTGTACACAGAATGTGTAAACATCCACAGGCATGTTTACTCACATGAAACAAACAAGTTGCACACGCATTCCTGGCCCAACACACAGACCACAGACACAAACAAGTTGAAAACGTTACCACCACCGATCATGCGATCTAGTCGACGCTGGCCTGTCGAATCAGTTGCCGTTCTTCAGGACTGCTTTGAGACAGAGACTTTCGCTGAGGATGGCAGTGACGTAAACGAGAGGAACCATGGGACAGGAACCATGGAGATTTATGAAGAAGATTATAGAGGAAGTAGTCCCCACGAAAACAGTCCGGGTGTTCCCAAACTGGAAACCATGGATTAACGGTGAAGTCCAGACAGCACCACCCATGACTGCATGGTCACTCACAGCTCCAACACCGGTGATCAAGTCCGCCGATGACCCGACAGTGATTGGCCTGATCACCGACGGCGACGAGACCGCCTGGCTCAGTACAGCCAGGTCAATAACCTTACTCTCAACGCCGACAAGACCAAGGAGTTGGTGGTGGACTTCAGGAAGAAGAGGCAGGCACAAGACCCCATCATCATCATCGACGGGTCTGCTGTGGCGAGGGTCAACAGCATCAAGTTCCTGGGGGTTCACAGCACCAACGACCTCACCTGGGATGAACACGCCAACCAGGTGGTGAAAAAAGCACAAAGTCGCCTCTTCCATCTCAGGCGGCTGAAAAAGTTCAGCTTAAGGCCTAATACCCTTGGGGCCTCCTTCAGAGGCACTACTGAGAGCATCCTGATGCATCACTGCCTGGTAGGGGAACTGCACTGCCCACTATTGAAACCACTGCAAAACCACCACTTTATTACTTCAATGAAGGGCTACTTATTTTACTTGCTACGTTATTTATTATGATTGTGTTTTTTGGATCTGAATGCTTCAATGTCTATGTTGAGGAACCAAAGCCAAAGAATTTTACTCTTGTGTACAGTAGGATATAATAAAAGCGATTCTGATTCTGATTCTGATTCATCCAGACTAACAATAATCATCCTCATCATCATCTTTTTTTCGATGTCTCTGCTTTTATCCAAAGTCAGCATTTCTTTTTCAAAGTTAGCATTTTTTCTTCTTTTGGCTGTACACTCCAAAAGTTTGGATTTGAAATCAAACAATTACTATGAGGTTAACGTAGAGATTCTCATCTTTTATTTGATGCTATTTCTGTTTTAAAACGAGTGTGCTAGATGCAGTATTAAAACTCCCACTGGATTATTTCTCATTGCATCTATTAGAAACATTACGGTAAACATGCCTGACTTTGGGGATTGGGGGCCATAGTCTACAGTTGTTACATTGCAGGTAGCTTATCAACTCTCATTATACACAGCCCAGGCACAGCCTAAAACCTACTCCTAAGCCCGCTACGCACACCCCAATCCCTGTGTTAACCCAGCAGGCCATGCATCATCCTCTACTTAGACCTCCTCCTCCTCCACTAGCTGTCCTGTCCTCAGCTTCAGGATCACCTGTCAGGGAAGAAGAGGAGAAGGAGGAGGAGGGGGGGGGGGTTGGAGAAACAATCCATCACTTGGACTTAACCTCACAAACATACAGTAACATCAGTATAGGTTTGGGGCGTTAGCTTCATACTGTGGAATACAGTAGGTAGAGTCATGTGACGTAGGTGTGTGAGGTATGTAAACACCACCTCTTTAAGCTGGGCGATCTCTTTGCTATCCAGGTTCTTCTGTGCAGTGTTGGTTATGGCCTTCACTCTCGTGGCATAGCTGGAGGACGAACAAGAGAGTAACAAGAGAAACGTGTGATGTTAGGTGGTGTGGAGGTCGCCGGTAAGGGCATATTTACCATTCATTCATTCATTCATTCATTCATTCATTCATTCATTCATCATTCATTCATTCATTCATTTACTCCTGGTCATTTGGGATGTTTTCTTCGTTGTATTGTATTTCTCCTCTCTCATTGCAGAGCATGTTGGAGCAGTGTGTCATAGGCCGGGGACAGGGGGACAGGGGGACGGGGTCCTTTGTGGCTCAGTTGGTTAGAGCATGGAGCTCTAACAACGCTTAGTTTGTGGGTTCGATTCCCGCTGGGACCATATATACTGAACAATGTATGCACTCACTGTAGTGTAAGTCGCTTTGGATAAAACGTGGGCCGGCTGTGGCGCAGGAGGTAGAGCCGCCATCTAATGATTGCAAGTTTGGCAGATCCGCGGTTCGAGCCCCGGTTGGCCAGATGTCGAAGTGTCCTTGGGCAAGACACTTAACCCCAAATTGCTCCCAGTGAGCGGGCCGGTGCCTTGCACAGTACCTTGCCGCCATTGGTGTGTGAATGTGTATGTGAATGGGTGAATGAGAGGCCGTTGTAAAGCGCTTTGGATAAAGGCGCTATATAAGTGCAGTCCATTTACCATAAAAGTGTCAGCTAAATGGTTTATATTATTCTTATTATTATTACATGCGACAGGGTGGTTTGGGGGTGGCGTGGTGTGCGTTTCTGGGAGGTTCAGTCTCTCACATGAGTGAGGTGAGCGTCTCGTCCAGGTTGCCGTCGGAGGGCGAGATGTTGGCGATCATGAGCGTCTTGGCGTTGCCGCCCAGCGAGTCCTGCATGACCTGGGTGAGCTTGCTGTTCCTGTAGGGCACATGGGGCAGCTCTGACGACAGGGCCGAGATCACATCCCCCAGGGCACTCAGAGACTTGTTAATGGAGGTAGCCTCCTGGAGAGAGATGGGAGGAGGAGGGGGGGGGGGGGGGAGAGAGAGAGAGAGAGAGAGAGAGATGGGAATGAGACAGAAAGAGAGAGAGACAGAAAACCAGCGAGAGCATTCATCCAGGTAGCAGGTATACGAGAGGTGGGGAGAGAGAGAGAGAGAGAGAGAGAGAGAGAGAGAGAGAGAGAGATGGGAGAAAATTGAGAATAATATTGATCGACTACATATCATTTTGATATTTCAGTTGCACTTTCTCTGATCATATCCATCAGTAATAGGTTATGGTTAGGGTTGGGGTTAAGATTAGGGTTAGGGTTCATTCTGCAAGGGTCCCTCCAGTAACCTTGAGCTGGTGGTCCTTGGCACCGGTCTTGGCTGCTCTCTCGCTGCCCGCCAGGTCCACCAGACTCAGCTTGCCACAGCTCACACTCCCATTGGTCAGATTCCTGCTCTCCACCATGACTCCGATGATCAGGTGGGAGCGAGAGCTCTCCACATTCATCTCTATGGAAACACAGGTGAAACACAGATGGTGAACATAGGAAGACAGAAGCTATTAAATAGTAGTTGAATATAATTAAATAATTAAAATCTTTCTAAATCAAATCGGGTTTTAGAATAGTGACCTCACTGGGGATAGACAGTATTTGATATTAAAATGTTTGAAACAAATGAGAGAATATCAACATTGGATTGAAACTTCACTTCCAAATTCACTCCACAACTACAACAGACAATATGTCTCTTACACGGGAGGCTGGTGGAGGAAGAAATCGGAGGATGAGCTCATTGTAATGCATGGAACGTGTTCGATACCATTCCTTATTCCGCTCCATGCATGACACTGAGCCTGCCCTCCGATTTCTACCTCCACCAACCCCCCAAAAAGTATAAGTTTCCTCAGCCACAACCCAGGCATGAAATCCTTTCTGATCCCACCACGTAGTAGATCTTCAGATCAGATCCCTTCATGATACCGTCTCCCAAGGACCCAGGGAGGGGGGGGGGACCAGTCACCATGCACTGTGCTATAGGACCCCTCTCTCCTCCTCTCCTCTCTCCTCCACAACATGGCATCTCCTCCTCTCACCACCCCTGGTCAGTAATGATATACTATAGTACCTACCATCCACTCACACTGACTGTGACTAAAACAATTAAATCAGAACCATTTTAACAGGGGCCCCCCCTGTTTGGAGAGCGGAGTGTACGCTAGGCGTTCGGTTCGTACTGGTGGCAGCGATGTGGCGGTTGGCGCTGGCCTGCTGGAACAGGGCGAAGAGCTGCTCTGCGCTGGAGGCCTCCTTTGTCTCCGCTCCCTGGGCAAACACAAGCCCCTTTCTGTTCCTCTTGATCTCCACCCGCCTGCCCTGGGCCTCAGACGGGCTCACAAAGAGGTCCTGAAGCCGGTCATTATACAGCTCCAACATGTAGGCAGAGACCTGCGCACGAAGAGGAAGAGAGGAGGAGGGGGAGGAGAGGAGGAGAGGAAGAGGAGGAGAGGAGGAGAGGAAGAGGAGGAGAGGAGCGGTCGTTATACAGCTCTAACATGTAGGCATGAGATCTGCGTGAGATCTAGAGAAAGAGAGGAGAGGAGGAGAGGAGAGGAGGAGAGGAGAGGAAGAGGAGGAGAGGAGCGGTCGTTATACAGCTCTAACATGTAGGCAGAGACCTGCGCACGAAGAGGAAGAGAGGAGGAGGGGGAGGAGAGGAGGAGAGGAGAGGAAGAGGAGGAGGAGAGGAGCGGTCGTTATACAGCTCTAAACATGTAGGCATGAGATCTGCGCACGAAGAGGAAGAGAGGAGGGGGGAGGAGAGGAGAGGAGGAGAGGAGAGGAAGAGGAGGAGAGGGGGAGGAGAGGAAGAGGAGGAGAGGAGCAGTCGTTATACAGCTCTAACATGTAGGCATGAGATCTGCGCGCGAAGAGGAAGAGAGGAGAGGGGGAGGAGAGGAGGAGAGGAGCGGTCATTATACAGCTCCAACATGTAGGCAGAGACCTGCGCACGAAGAAGAAGAGAGGGGGAGGAGAGGAGGAGAGGAAGAGGAGGAGGAGAGGAGCGGTCGTTCTACAGCTCTAACATGTAGGCATGCAGAGATCTGCGCGCGAAGAGGAAGAGAGGAGAGGGAGAGGAGGAGAGGAGAGGAGGACAGGAGGGAGAAGAGGGAGAGGAGGGGAGGAGAGGAGAAGAGAGAGAGGAAACAATTATGCAGAATCAGTTTCATTGACCTTCTCTGCAGTCCTCACCTTGAAGTCAAACTTGGTGCTGTTGTCCTGGATGAGGTCAAAGAGGGAGGTGAAGGCTCTGGGCAGGATGCCTGGACACCTCTGCTCTTTGTCCCCCACCATGGTGAACGTCTTCCCTGAGCCCGTCTGGCCATACGCAAAGATACACACGTTGTAGCCGTCGATGGCCGACTGGATCAGTCTGTAGGAGAGAGGGAGAGAGGGAGAGAAAGAGAGAGGAGGATAGAGGAGAGTAGATAACCATTAGGTGGTCATTGGATAGTTGATTGTAGACCTGGAAGGTTTCACCAGCTCCACCAAGCTAACTTAACTCCCGATCATGATGTAACATTCTCAACCAGTGGCCGGGGGGGGCGGTCCAGTGGTCTAGCACCGCGGTCTACAGTGCACACAGTGTGCCCATGTCGGCATGGGTTGGAATCCGGCCCAAGCCCTGCTGACATGCCCTCTTCTCCTTAGTTTCCTGTCTGTCTTCACTATCTCTATCCAATAAAATGAAAAATATGAGTGGGAATGCAAATAACATTCTCTACCAATCATAGTCAGAGGGAGGGGTTTAGGAGGTCAGCACCTGTTGGTGTCGTGGAACACATCTTCCTGTGTGCTGTCACTGCTGAACACCCAATCGAACTGGAACTCTCGCGGCCCACGGGGGGTTTCCACCTTAACAGAGTAATCATCCAGACGCTCGACGGTGACGGCCCCTCCCTGCGCCACCTCGGCTCGACTCAAGGGCCGGATACGACAGAACACACGGATTTTACCTGCGCCACAAGAAAACACACATTCCGATGAAATAGCCTACCGAAGAAACAGTATGTTAATTTAATTAATTAATTTTGCCATTTAGCAGACGCTTTTATCCAAAGCGACTTACAATTACGAATTACAGGGACATTCCCCCTGGAGTAACTGAGGGCTAAGTGCCTTACCCAAGGGCACACTAGTAGTGGTGTGGCTTCAGGCGGGATTTGAACTCACAACCTTCCGATCCCAAGTCCAACTCACTATCTACTAGACCACCACTACCCCTGTAGTATGTGTGTATGTGTGTATGTGTGTGTGTGTGTGTGTGTGTGTGTGTGTGCGTGCGTGCATGCGTCTGTATGTGTGTGTGCGTCTGTGTGTGTGTGTGTGTGTGTGTGTGTGTGTGTGTGTGTGTGCGTGCGTGC
>NC_137690.1:8739719-8744719 GCF_963989245.1 Nansenia antarctica
TGGATTGAAAGATAATCGTGAAGTTGTTGTGTCGTGGAAGATGGCATTATTGTGGAAAAGCAATGTTATGTTGTAAAGATTGATCTGGGAGTCCACGGCGGGTTTCCCCACGGAGGAAAAGGACAGAGACTAGCCCCTCCCTCTCCTCCTTCCGCTCCTGTTGTTCAAACATACAGACACGTTGCGTGTGATTGTTGCATTACATAGATTGTAGTGATTCAAAGATAGAAGGATAGTGAATTGATCATCGGGGGATTTAAAGTAGTTTAAAGATATTTGTCATTGTCTGTTAAAAGTAAAAGAATAGATTGTGACTTTAGGTTAGATTCAAAGCATATGAGGCAACTTGTGCGTGAGCCTAGACAGGGCTGCTTTCCCTGAGCAGAATCACAGCAGGGTCACAGCACAGATATTTATGACCCCAATAAAACGGCCCTGCCTGCTTGCATAGAATGTTGATGAGAGATCTGTAGAGAACATTCATAGAATGATGTTTGTAAATGACTGTTGAATATTTGTCTGTTTCACAACACAATTGATTGATTCCACAGGTTTGGTCAAATGTCTGTGACTGTCTGGTGAAAACCATTCTGAATAACCATTCCTTTTGTTTAATATTTTGATAACAGCTAATTGACGCCACAGGTATTAAATCAATGTATATGATTATATAATGAATAATTCTAACTAATCATTCATTCCTTTCACTAACAAGTTGATTTCTTTACAGATTGTAATTAATAATTAATCATTTTCCAAATAACAAGTCGATTTCTTTACAGGTTATAATTAATATTTGTAATTTACATCTTTTATTTCAAGTTAGGTCATGTCCACAGCTTTTGATTAGGAATAGCAGAATAGATTGTATTGATAATTAAGCAGTAAAAGGGTTTTTGTAAATCAGTGAATACTTAGGTGTTGACCAGCCTTTGTGATTTAATAATTGTGTTGACCAGAACTGTAATTAGTATTGAATGAGTAATTAAGTGACACATATTCATAAACAATTAGGAAACACATTTAAGTATAAAGTACTTACACAGATATTAGATTTAAGTTAATACTGCACTGACATACACAAGAGGCAAATCTGTTATTCTGAGTTGCAGGGTTTTGTGGGGATGGTTAATACAGTTATATTGGACTAGCATTTGTTTAGCAAACAAGGCAAAATAAGGTGGGTTGTAAGAAGCGTACACCTTATCTAATATAGAATATTGTCAGCATATTGAGCAAGTAGAATGGGGTCAAACTCAACGAAGCTGTTAAAAGATATTAGTGAACATCGTGGAATGTTGGCTACGTTATCCCCTATGGCTGTAGTGGAAAAAATGAATCCTCTTGTTAGGGAAATTAGCAAAATGTCTACGAAATGGAATAGCCGTTGGGCATACATTGAACAGCCGTGGCCGAAAGAGGGCAGCCTTAATTTACAAATAATTGCAACATTGGAAATACTTATCAATGGGCACAAAGCACATCAAAGAGGAAAGATTAGATCAGAGAAACGCAAGTTAGAGTTAGCTATTTTAGATCTATTTAAGGTAGAGGGACAGAAAATAGCTCAGATGGAACCGGAAAAGAAAAAAGAATTGGCCAGAACACTGGAACAGAAATTGAACATTTCATCCCCAGACATGTGTCCTGTCTCCAGTCCCCCTCCATATGCTAAGGCACTGGAGGACCATTCCCAGAAGAAGAAGAAGGAGCCAAGGGGAAAAGGGGACGACAGGAGTGACGAGGAAGATGACAGCGAAGATGGCAGTGAAGACTCAAGTGATGACGACAATGCAGATGGAGGCTACAACGCGCAGGTCAGGAAGATGATAGCCACAGCCGAAAGGAAAGGTGGGAGAAGACGCCCGGAGAAAGCGGAAAGAGAGGAAGATTGTCACCGAATGTCATCAAATACATTAAAGAACTGTCCAGTGCTGATTCGGGGTAACAAGATGGAATATCATCCGTGGCATCATACAGATCTGTCTGAAGTGATCGAGAAACTCCCAGTTCTGGAGGAGGGAGGACATTCGTGGACGCGAGAGGTCGACGTGATACTGACAGGAACGCAGGCCGCAATGGGAGACCTGAAAAGACTCTTAGCTTTTATTGCAGGATTGGATACAATGCAGGAAATATTGATGAAGGCAGGACTTCATAGATATATCAATACATCAGTTTATGATCCAGAGCTCTTCGCAGCAAACAGAGGCAGGCTGTGGAAAGCAATCAGAGAGACCTACCCTACTCACATTCACCCAGACAATATCATTGTGAAGCCACTGGGGGGGGATGAGAATCCCAGGGGTTATGTTGCCCGTGTGCACTCTCAATGGAGAAGTGTGACAGGGAAAGACGCTGAAGATAACCCCTTAGAAAAATCCATAATCAGGGAAAAAATACAAGAAGGGCTTCCTACCCCAGTTAAGGATAAGCTAGCAGAAGTGGTGGGGCTACGACACATGAACAAAGCTGTTTATATAGACCACGTAGCTCATCAAGTTGAGTTATATCGAAAGAATATTCAGATACAGAAGGCACGAGACGAAGAATCACTCAGAATATTGACTCATGTGCAATTGACTGAAAGCGAGAGGAACATAGAGGGAGTGCAGGCTTTAGCCCCACAGCAACAGCCACCTGGAGTGCAGACTGCTACTTACCAGTCCTACTCACAGGGGCCACAAGGGGGGTATCCTGCTACTTACCAGTCCTACCCACAGGGGCCACAAGGGGGGTATCCATACCCACAAGGGCCACCAGGGGTGCAAGCGGTTCCATACCAGATGTACACACAGCCTGGCCAAGGACCACCACCAGGGGGATGGACAGCAGCAGGGAAGGAGATGCTAGAACCATGTTACCAATGCGACCAGAATGGACATCTAGCCTGTACCTGCTGCAACAGGCCCCAGGGGGGCGCAGGGGGGAGCCAAGGAGGAGGATATTGGCCCCCTACTACACCTGCTCCAGGAGTGATGAACCCTTACGGAGGCCCAGCAGCTGACCTATAGGGGTGCCCGGAAGATCCGAGTGGGAGGTGCCAGCTGGTGGTGACACAGAAGCCTGAAGGCGCCACGCACCTCCCTATGTCTAGAGAATATGTGAAGACAATCGGATTTGAGGGAATTAAACAGCTGATTCCTACAACTGAGCTTGTAGACTTAGAGTACAAGGGACAGAGAGCAACTCTGTCAACACTTGTGTCAGAACACACGCCAACAGGGCTGCTAGGGAGAGATGCTCTATGCCAATTGAACTGTACAGTAAAATGCACACCTGACGGCTGTCAGGTGACGGTGCCATCCGGTGTTCAGATTCCATCGACAGCCAGAGTGATTAAGCATAGAACAGACCTACAAGCTTTGCCTTTAAAGGGAGCTGATATAGAATATTGGGTTGATGGGTCTTGTTACGGGGTAGGAGAAACTTTGTGCGCTGGGTATTCCTTAGTTAAAGCACAGAATTCAAAGTTTATTGTAGAACAGGCTGAGGCAGTTCCTCAGCCTTGCTCAGCTCAGTTGGCTGAATTGATTGCCCTCACAGAAGCATGCAACTTGGGAACCGGACGGAGAGTGACAGTGTACACCGACTCTGCCTATGCACATAATGTTTGTCATTTTAATGGAGCTGTATGGAGGGGGCGGGGTTTTAAGAGAACTGATGGTACGCCTATACAGCACCACGCACAGATCATGAAGCTGTTACAAGCCATGATGAAGCCAAAGGAATTAGCCATAGTGAAGTGTGCCACACACAGGTCTGACTCATCACATGTCACACAAGGTAACAGGGCTGCAGAGGATGCAGCCAAAGCCATTACAGGAGCAGACAAGGCAGGTAAAGGTCTTCTGGTCACACATGAAAAGCAATTACAGGGCATGGTCACACTTGAGGATTTATTGATGTTACAGAGTAGAGTAACTACGTTAGACAAGAACGTTTGGCTAGCAAGGGGGGCAAGTCAGGATGACACAGGTCTATGGAGGAATCATGAGGGGTTGGTTGTAGCACCCTCAGATTTAATAGGCATGTTAATACGGGAAGCTCATGGATTAGCACATGTGGCTAGGGGGGAGGTAAGACGCAAGATCACCAAGGAATATGGGTTTTGGAGTCCATATTTGATGGAACAGATTGACCATGCTTTAGGTCAATGTGGGGTCTGTTGGAGAAACAACATCAGAGTGGGTACACCAGTGGTGTCTGGGCATATCCCTACCCCAATAGGGCCACGGGTGGTGGACAGGGGGGTGGATGTACAGAGTAGGCAGGATGTTGTGCCAACAGGTGCCGAGGTCCCCAGAGAACCTGAGAAGGAGGAGCTACGACGAGATGCTGTGGTGTTGCCAGAGCCAGTGGCAATGCCAGCGTTACAGCCAGTGACATTACCGGCAGTGCCTGAAACCGAGGGGACAGTGGAAAGCTGTCCAGATGCCAATAAACCAGAAACCAACGAAGCAGAGAGTGTTGACAGTCTGGAGGTCCAGCCTGGGAGTGTCCAAAGCCTGGACACCTGTGCTACTGGGGATGCTGGCGAGTGCCTGCACCATGCTTCAGATGATGCTGAGGGCGACTCCCCAGACCTTGATCAGCGTGGGAGGGGACCAGGCGGCTGCCTGAACCTCAATGACACTGACGGACGACGACCAGTTAGGAAAAGATTAAAGACTATGAATAGGGTAGTGAAGCAGCAGATCAAAGGGAACGACGGGAATGGACAGCAGATGATAGCATGGCTGGAAACGGTCTTAGGCCATGGGAAACTTATTTTGCTAAGATAGGAGCACCTATTATAGCAGACATGATTTTTGACTTTCTTAGGAGGCAGGGCCTCATTGACTGTTTTTGGAAAATCAGTCACTCAGTCCACGTTAATGAACTTTTCAGAAGACTAGTCCTCACCTGAGGTGAAGATCTATGCATTAATGCATTCCCTTTGTCCTATGCTTACTGTTGGAGAATTATGTGTTATGATAACTGAATGTCATTATTTGTGT
>NC_137690.1:8749719-8752219 GCF_963989245.1 Nansenia antarctica
TGCGTGTGCGTGTTAGCGCTCACGGCTAGCTAACTCTTCAACCAGCTGAGACCATAATGCTTTGTGTGCTAATACCTCCTCAGACCTCCTTGTGAAAGCAACATGGTAGATGGTCAGGCATGGATTCCACCACAAATCCACCTATTGTCAATGTGATGGCAAGGTGCCTTAGTGAGTCCTGAAGCTTTGGCTTCGGTGGAGGACAGGAAGGGTGTTGGGGCCTGATTACTCCCTGAACGTGTTATGATGGCTTATCACCCGGATACACTGATGGGGGGGGGGGGGGGGGGGGGGTTCTAAAACAAAGTAAAAATTGTTATCATGATCTTTGCTTGGGTTTATACTGTATGTACTGTTCTGTTAAAGTACAGGTAGGCATACTCTGAGGATGAAATGTTATCTTTTGAAAGGAACACACATATCATTGTTTTGATTCACAGTTAACGTTTTATTTATTCACGTTTGGAGCAAGGTTTACTAACCTAGATATCTAAAGAGGTATGGTATACATATCTTCAGCTTTGTACAGTATATTGTACTGAAAACATATTAATTTTCATTATAACATTTTATGCAGAAGTTTATGCAGAAGTCCCTAGTTAGTCCAGAAATGTAATCAGAAGTTAATAATTCATTCAGTCCTGTGAATGAATGAATACTTTCCATTCTCTCTTTCACTCTTGACCCCCCCCCCTCTCTCTCTTTCTGCCTCTTTCTCTCAGAGGAAGAATGTGGGTGTGACATCATGTTGTAACTCTTCTCCGAGAAACACCTTTTTGTGGAGAGACAGAAATGACATCATGAATGAGAGGAATTCATGTGTTGCCAATGAGTCAACATATGAACTTACTTCTACTGTTTAACCACATGTAGAGATTAGGAGGCCGTTGTTAGCGTTTTCAAAATTAAAAGCACGGTTTAGATTTACGGTTTAGTATCGATTTAGATGGGCCTTAGGAGTAGGTTTATGTTTGGGTTACAGTTTAGGTTTTTTTCATGGTCTTGGATAGTGTGTGTGTGTGTGTGCGTGCACGTGCACCCGCGCATTGTTGCGTGCGTGCATGTGTCTGTGTGTGTGCCCGCTTGTGCATGCGTGTGCATGTGTGTGTGAGTGTGTGTGTGTGTGTGCATGCATGTGTCTGAGAGTGCATGCGTGTGCATGTGTGTGTGTGTGTGTGTGTGTGTGCGTGTGCATGTGTGTGTGTGTGTGTGTGTGTGTGCATGTGTGTGTGTGTGTGTGTGTGTGTGTCTGACCTATGTCCAGCTCCTGGTCCAGCTGTGTGTTGTGTACCGGGCAGGGCCTCTGGGACCGGGCCTCCTCCCTCAGTTCTGGAACACTCCCAGGTAACCCCTCCAGAACCGCCACCGCCACAGGGGCGGGGCCAATCCGCGCGGGGCCAATCCGCGCGGACCCCACCGACACCTCAGGGCATGCTGGCAGGGTGGTGGTCTCCCAAGCGCCTGAGCAAAATTCAAAACAAGGGATTCAAGACCAAGTGACTCAGCATATCAGCAGATGCCTCAGAACAGAGAGAGAGAGAGAGAGAGAGAGAGAGAGAGAGAGAGAGAGAGAGAGAGAGAGAGACGGGAGGGGAACGAGAGAGGAGGATCGAGACACAGTGAAGTTGACAGTGATGAATGAAGACAGACAGAGCAGGTAATTGATAGTAGATATAAAAGGACAGCTGGAACAAAGAACACACACACATACACACACACACACACACACACACACACACACACACACACACACACACACACACACACTGGAGTATGTGCACTGTTGGAGTTCATCATGAGTTTCGCCCTCCCAACACCCCCCACACACTCCTCCCTCTGACGTACTGTCCGTGTGTTTAAACATGTGAGTAGGGTGAGTGAGTGTGTGTACACCTGTGGCGTCCATTGTGAGGAGCGATAGGGATCTGAGTGGTAGTAGTGTTGTGTTCCGGGGGCCTGGCGGGCCAGTGGTTCCATCAGACAGGGAGCTGCTCGGGGCTCCAAACACAAGAACCGCGACGCTGGGTTTGTTCTGACAGACTGAGTGCTCTGCTGCCTACAAATGGACCCAGCCAAGCAGCTGAAATACTTAAACCTCCCGTGTCTTCTCCTGTCTACCCAGCCAGCACATTCCTCTGAGAGGGACCAGCTACCTCACATCTTACCACAACATTAGAGTGGAGTGTGTGTTTGTGTCTGTGTGTGTGTGTGTGTGTGTGTGTGTGTGTGTGTGTGTGTGTGTGTGTGTGCGTGTGTGAGTGTGTGTGGATGTGTGTGTGTGTGTGTGTGTGTGGATGTGTGTGTGTGTGTGTGTGGATGTGTGTGTGTGTGCATGTGCGTGTGTGTATGTGTGTATGGTACACTTACGTTGTTTTGATGCCGGGGCCACAGCGCAGTGCCTCCCCACTTTCTTCCCCAAGAAGGTGAGTGACAGAGAGACGTTCTCCGCTCCAGAGGAGTTCACATACATGATTTATGTATGGATGTGTATATATGTGTG
>NC_137690.1:8754719-8772219 GCF_963989245.1 Nansenia antarctica
AAATACATATGAGACACAAATGCAATATGCCGGAGTTAGCCAATAAGGCTAGTTTAAGTCCGTAGTCCCTGGCCAGATGTTCAGTTGGCACTTGGAAACCTAAAACACTAAATACTTTCTTCATATTATCATTCTCTCTTCAGCATGGAAGGCCAGCCATTTTTTTGTAGTGCAAAAAAAGTGCTATATTTGTGCACAGTATCTGTACATTGTGTAAAACATTGTTGACTTTGTCATTGTCAACAATCTCACTGCTATGCTTGCAGAGTATGTGATAACAAAGAACTTTGAACTATGAACTAACCGTAGTCAGTCTGTGACTAACAAAGTGAAAATGGCGAGGGACCGGGTGGTGTCAAACCTGGTGTGTGTATGTGTGTATGTGTGTGTGTGGTGTGTGTGTGTGTGTGTGTGTGTGTGTGTGTGTGTGTGTGTGTGTACATGATCATAGGAAGGTAGAAACCACACATCTGATGATCTGACGTGAAGAGCACAGAGGGTTGGCGCTCCAGTCAGCAACATCTGTTCATCACCAGAGGGCCTAAATCCCTTCTGATACCTTTTAAATGAACTTCCTGACCCTCTGTTCCACCGGAAATGACCAATAACATCCCCTCAACCTCTGCTTCCGTTATCCATTATACCCTGAAGGCATCGCACAGACTGCAGGCGGACATATGTACGGACGGACAGACAGACAGATACAGCAGACAGACAGGCAGATACAGCAGACAGACAGACAGATACAGCAGACAGACAGACAGATACAGCAGACAGACAGGCATGCACGCACGCACCCACGCACGCACGCACGCACGCACACTTTAGAAGCAGGTGTAAGGAGATCACTTGTCAGGGCTTGTCAGGGCTTGGCTGACTCTGTATGCATTATTGCATCAATATGATGCATCATTATTTGACAGCTATGCAGAGCTGTTAGACAGTGACATACAGTAGGTCATTGATTATTGATGAATCAATCTCCTTTATCCCCTTTATCTGTATTGCTTGTATTATAAGGTCGATCAGGCTTCTGTTCTGTTGGACTTGATTCAATCATGATAGGAGGTGATAGGTCAGGTTGTTTTGATGACGAAATAGTTAGACATAGTTTAGATTCAGAGAGGTTGTCATCATCCTGTGTAACTTGTCAATCACCGTTAATTGTTAATCTCAACCGAGTGAAACATTGTCTCCTGTTCAAACAAGTTGAGCCAGTAGATAACGTAACGTCTTAGGTCACAGACATGTTGTCTTGACAACGACAGGTAGTGTGCACCACACCCTCCAGTCTCAAAGGGAGTATCTCTGGAGGAATTACTGCCACGGTGGCTCTGGTTGTCAAGGATGATGCTAGAGATAATCAACAGGCGTGCTTCGGTTATAAGCCAACCTTAGACTTGAGTTAACATCATCAAGAGCATACAAGAGCAACAAATTCCCCAGGAGTAATGCATGGAACGGAATGAGGATCGGCCTCAAACACAAGGCTCATTGTAATACATGGAATGAGGTATGGTTTGATGCCTTTCCTCATTCCAGTCCAAGCATTACAATGAGCCCGTCCTCCGATTTCTACCTCCACCAGCCTCCACCGGAGGGAGTGATACTGTAGTGTGCAGACATATACTGTAGTAGACCCACCTGTCAAGACTGAGGCGTAGAGTGGTCTGCTATTGTCTCAGGTACAAGAATGCAGAAGTATTCATTGCTGCAAAGCACTTAGCAGTCAGTGTAGGCTAAAAGGAGGTTTCCTCTTTCTAACCTCTTTAGAGATTATTGAAAGCTAACACTAAGGAAAAACATTTACCACGGGTTAGTTAGGGTTAGTCAAAATGTAATACAAGATACTTCATTCATTAATTCAAGGAACAGTGCATGTAAAATGAAACTATTATTTGATTTAGTCAACTCATAATCATGAGCTTAGAATGATAAGGTTCTATCTCGATTAATTAAGTATCAAGGACCCCAATTGAAATAAGCCAGTGGCTTTCTTGGGTTTTTATCCTGTTAGTTGACCTTGTACGTAATATGTACTTTCATGTACCTACTTCTGCAAATCTTCTAATAAAGTATTCAATCAATCAATCAGTCAATCTCCGTTTAGGGCAGTTCAGAGATATTGAGCTTCAAAGTTTTTACATTCCAACATGTTTTGTGAGATGGAACCTTTGTATTTTATGAATTACTAACTCAAAAATGTAAACATTTTAAAAAAATAACACCACACAGGCATTAATAAACACCTAATGGATCAGATTATGAAAAAAAACTCGATTTTGACAAAAAGTATAGATAGAACCTTATAATTCTAACGTCACGTAATGCTGCAGTCTTCACATGTGTTTTCATTAAGACTAAAGTGCCTGGCTGTTCTTCTTTCTGTGTGTTTTTTTTTTTCTTTCTTCCCCTATGAAACCGATCCAACTTTTACACACAACTTTACTATTCCAGCGTTGCTGGATGGAAACTTTTCCGTGGTCTCGCAACCAGCGGCTGGCCGTCCAATGGCTGCGGGGGAGACGGAGGGGGCTGCACCCGTTGCTAGGTGGGGTTTATACTGGATATAAATACATGAGTGTGACTGTCATAACTCCCCCTGGAATCTCAGTCTATCACAAAGTCTGTCTCAGCCGACTGGTAAGACTTTCAGCTTTGATTTGGAATATTATGTCCAGCAGATTGTTTATTGTTTATTGTTTAGTGTTTATTGTTTATTTATCAGCTTTGATTTGGAATACTATGTATTATGTATGTACCATGTAGGCCTACTATGTATGTTTATTGTTGATGTTCACGATCAGATTTGAGCAATATTGACACATTTTGTTTAGAATAACACCCTACCTTTTGCGTAGGTCCAGATGCCGCTCTGTAGGTAGGCAAAGTGGGTGTGGCGCGATGTGATGACATGTCCGAATGATTAGTTTCACACCTTTGATGTTTTAGAGGAGCGACTTTGTGAGATGTCCTCTGAGGTTTGGCGTTCAGATACTTAGGTGTGGAAACAGTTATACAGCTCTTGAGTTGAGAGTTTCATGCCCTGCTCGATTGGAATTAGGTGTGGTCACCAGATTTTTTGCCATACCATTGCGAAAGAAAGAAAGCTGTGGGTACAATGCTAGACAGACATTTCATATTTTTTTTACACAGAGGAATTACTTTTGCGCATGGGCTACAATCTGTCCAAATATTTATATTTTGTCTATATGGAAGGCATTGATCAATAACTGATGCCTGTGAGGAGTTTAGAAGGGATCTCACAGTTATTCTTGAAAGATGATGATGATGATGATGAGGATGAAGATGATGATGATGATGATGATGATGATGAAGATGATGATGATGATGGTGGTGGTGGTTTTGGTCAGAGTAGCTTATTCACAGCAGTTTAACTCCAATGGCTTTATTCATTGAAACACACAAGTCTCTGGTGTAACACAGCTCACAACTGTTTGTTTTGCTTTTCACTTTAAATGAAACGAAACTGTCAAGAAAAGTGCCACAGTAGTGTATAAATACTGTTATTTCAATGTTGTATTCCTCTGTCCCCTATCTGCAGACCCCAGATCTACCATGTCGTTCATCCAGGAGTTCCTCCAGCAGACCGTCTATCTGGGCCTGCCCGATGACTCAGTAGGCTATGCTTCTGTTCCTCTTCCACCGTTGCTAGGGAAACCTCTCCAAACAACTTTTTTTTTCTCTTCCTGTGGTATGCTTGGGTGGAAAAACTTACCAGGCTGTGTATGTGCAGGCCAGGGAGGGAGGGAGGGAGGGGTAGAGGGTGAACTGTACTTTCACAGGGGGGAGGGAGTCTGAATGAATACGGATGAGGGCGAGACTTGAGATAGGGGTGGAGATATACAGACAGAACACATCTGAGAGATTTCCTGACAAAGAATTTTTTTAAGAGAGGAGATACAGTAAGAGATAGAGAAGAGGGTAGTAGAGGGGGGTTACCCTACTTATTCTTGTGAGTCATCATCACTCATGACTCATAGAAGGAGGAATTTTAGCCCCTCCCATCTTCATAAACTCCTTAAATGGAGGAAATAACTCTTTCTACATTCTTTCTCCTCCCCCTCCTCTTTTTATTATGTTATGTAGTCTGGTGAATTTGTTTAGTGATATCCTGTCTTCTATTCCTCTCTTTGCTCAGATAGTTTGACTTTAGACTTGTTGTAGGCTACTGCTCATTGATTGGTTGGAGGCTAAGTGGAAGCGTTCTGTCTCTCAGGTCTTACCCAAGGAGGGGACAGTGACTCCTGACCCACATTTCAGTGCTGATGGAGATGCAGGAATCTTGGATAAGGCTATCAAGACTAAAGGTGGGGTTAAACACACAGACACACACACACACACACACACACACACACACACACACACACACACATTCACACACACAGAACATTCCTCTTAGTAACGGAAGTTACTCAGTGTAGCGGGACACAATAAGAGAGAATGTGAGCGTGTGCGTGCATGCCTGCCTGGGTCTGTTTGTCTAGTGTCTTTGCCAGTGTACAGGCCTATCTCCACTCACTCTGACACCACTCTGCCCCCTGCTGGCCTGTGCACATCACTACCAACAGGAGCTTACCGTCCTCTTGTAGATGTTGCCCATCAAAGCAAACCTGAAGTGTTTTCAACCATAGTGTGACTGTGTCTGGTTGTGAGGAAACCCACCATAATGATGTCACGTCCCTCTGTCATGTCTCTGTGGTGCAGGCGTGGATGAGAACACCATCATCAATGTTCTGGTGAAGAAAAGCAACGCCCAGAGGCAGCAGATCAAAGCTTCCTACGAAAAGGCCAGCGGAAAGGTTAGGACTCATCTATCTCTTTATCTTTCTCTCTCTCTGTTATACAATGTGCTTATTGACTTGAGGACTGCTTCCTTACACACACACACACACACACACACACACACACACACACACACACACACACACACATACACACACACACACACACCAAGTGTATTTATATAAGTGTATTTCACCCCTCTCCCTGCAGCCCCTGGCGACGGCGTTGAAGGCGGCTCTGAAGGGAGAGCTGGAGACTGTGGTTCTGGCCCTGCTGAAGACGCCAGCCCAGTACGACGCCCAGCAGCTCAAACAGGCCATGAAGGTACACACACACACACACACACACACACACTCACACTCACACTCACACACACACACACACACACACACACACACACATATATATATATAGTGCATGTGGGGATTGAAAGAGACTGAATAAACCTAGATAAAAATAATCAATTTTAGAGAGGAAGCTGTGTATGTTGTCATCCTCCATTCTTAGTCACACACCACATTAGTCACACCCATCCACTTCCTGACATTCAGACAATAATAACTCATAGGTTTTATTATTTTGCAATTGGAGAGGCACAAGGCGTGTCTCTTTAACCACGGGTGAGACTGCTTGGCAGTTATTGTGACAGTGAGAAATAACGCTTGGTTATTAGTGACAATACTGTCTAATTAGTTTGGTCTGATTCACGATTACACAACTCGCTCAAGTCCATGTGTGTGGGGTGTGGGATGTCTGAGTGTGTATGGACTGTGTGTTTCGACTTGTTTCATTCTCTGTTTGAGTCATCCTGTCCTGGGCAGGGTTGTCTGAGCTTTGAGTGTCCTTGTTGACCCCCCCCCCTCTCTCTTTCTCGCTATCTCTCTGTCTCTCTCCCTCTCTCTCTCTCCCTCTCTCTCTCTCAGGGTTTGGGTACAGATGAGGATACTCTGATTGAGATCATGGCCTCTAGAACCAACAGGGAGATCGAGGACATCAAGAAAGCCTACAAGGAAGGTGTGTGTGTGATTATGAGTAAATGATCAGGTATATATTGAAACATGTCCATGTTACTGTATGTTAGGGGGTATGTAGAGTATATACATATAAACATGTGATTTTTCATTACTAGATAACAAGAAGGAACTGGAGGCTGACATCAAGTCAGACACAAGCGGAGACTTCAGGAATGCTCTTCTCGCCCTCTGCAAGGTGTGTGTGTGTGTGTGTGTGTGTGTGTGTGTGTCTGTGTGTGTGTGTGTGTGTGTGTGTCTGTGTGTCTGTGTGTCTGTGGCTGTGTCTGTGTCTGTGTGTTTGTGTCGTGCGTGTGTGTGTGTAACATCTGAGCCATAGTTACTCATAGCTCCCCCCCCCCCCCCTCTCTGTAGGCTGCGCGGCCTGAGGAGTTGAAGGTGAATGATGAGCTGGCTGACAGTGACGCCAGGGCCCTGTACGAGGCTGGGGAGAAGAGGAAGGGAACAGACTGCTCTGTCTTCATAGACATCCTGACCTCCAGGAGTGCTCCTCAACTCCGCAAAGGTACACACTTGCACACACACACTCATGCACATGCGCACGCACGCACACACACACACACACACACACACACACACACACACACACACACACTGAAGACATAACATAATGTAACATAACATCTGCCTCTCTTTGTCTCAGCGTTTGAGAGGTACACCAAGTACAGTAAGGTGGACGTGGCGAAGGCTCTCGACCTGGAGCTGAAGGGAGACATCGAGGCCTGCCTGACTGCAGTGGGTGAGTGAACATGACCAAGGCTACAGAATATGACCAAACCTACAGAACATGACCAAACCTACAGAACATGACCAAGCTTATTCTGCTGCTCCCTCAACATTTTACATTTACACCATTTAGCAGACACTTTTATCCAAAGCGACTTACAATCCGACATTACAGGGTCAGTCTCCCTGAAGTGATTTAGGGCTAAGTGCCTTACTCAAGGGCACACTAGTGGTGGTGTTCCCAGGTGAGACTTCCACTTAAGCCACCACTACCCTACATCTGGGTGCTTTCTGAAGGCAATGGAGAAAGGATTCTTGATATTAATGAACAAAATAACAAACATTGCTGTTCATAAGATGGTTGCTCAGATTTGTTGTTAGCTAGATATGTCTCTGGTAAATATGTTTCATGCTTGAGTGAGACCTCTTCTCTCACTTTCCTCAATGTGCCAGCCTTGAGTTTAATTTAGAGTAGACTGTGATAATTATGTATTGCCTCATTCAACACATGGTCTACTTGGACATCCAAGCACCAACCCTCTTGAGAAACAGAATCAGAGTCCCTGTCTTTGCTTGAATTAACATAGTTGTACAGCCTGGCATCATTGTTAACAGTGCTTGACATTGACCTGTTCAAAAGGTGTGGTGGCACGCAGTGCAGAACTGCGATGTGAAGAGGGAGATGAGAGAATTACTTCCAATGGCCCCTGGCCCTAGCATAGATTTGTTTTTCTTATGATGACTGATGTACAGATGATTCACTTTCTTAGACTAATGTTGCTTTGGATCAAGGCATCTGCTAAATGTAACGTACATGTAAATGTTGTCTACCGTAAAACACCTTGTACTCCCCCAATTTAAAACACCATACCCGTCTCTGCCAAACCTCTCCCTCTATGCCCTAATCTATAGTACATTGCCGTAGCTCTGTTTGTACCTTGAGTCCAGCGCTTTGTAGAACGCTGCTCTCTCTTGTTCTCACGCCGGTTTCCTATCTGTTCCTCAGTGAAGTGTGTTGGGAGCAGGCCTGCTTACTTTGCTGAGAGACTCAACCTGGCAATGAAGGTAAAACTCATTCTGTTAAACAAATGTTTTGATGGTGTTTATCTGTATGGGTGAAAGAAACACAATGAGAAGAAGATGTAAGAAGATTAGATTAGATATGAGAAGTATATTACTGTATCTTATGGAAGGTCCACTATTCAATCTGTGTATGTGTGTCAATCTTCAGGGCTCTGGAACCAAGACTAAGATTCTGACCCGGGTCATGGTGAGCCGGTCTGAGGTGGACCTGGTGAGGGTCAAACAGGAGTACAAGAAGAAGTTTGGCAAAACCCTCTATCAGGACATTCTGGTGAGCACACTGCCAGAGATGGAAATCAAACATTACGGGCCAGTTTACTTTAGACAGCCTCGTCCTCGATTACATCACACATTCAATTGAGATTCTCCCTTAAAGACACTGTTCGATGAAGGATTTCTTTAAACCATGTTTTTATGTATGTTCTCCAATGTCCATTAGTAATAAAGCATCATAACAGAGACTATGCTTAAAGGAGTACAGTACATTACTCAAAAATATTTTTTTACAAGTACAGTGTATTTCTATAAATAGGGATGTCTGTGAGTCTTTAATGCACAAAATAATTATATTCACCATACTTACGGTAGACAAGATGAGAAATATCCTTGACGTTTCTTTAGTAAGGTACTCCTTGAATGATTAGTAGAGTGACGTTGTGTCTTGTTCTGTTCCTATCCCCTCAGGACGACTGCAAGGGAGACTATGAGAAGATCCTGCTGGCTCTGTGTGGTGAAAACATCTGACTTCCCTCCCCTAGTGTATCTAACATATGTATCTAACTAGGATGCAACTGATGCTATGGGAGAACACACCGGCCAAAACACCACACATTCTGAAAGCACAACTGGATCAAATACCTTTGTCCAATACATTCAGATACTTGGGCTGCATTTGATGTAGTCGGGTTGTACGGGACCAATGGAATAGTCGCCAAAAGTGCAAAATCCCAAAGATCATGCGCACCCCAAATAATATTTGCATGAATTAACATATTATGTTAATTCATGCAAATGTTTTGGCCTGTCAGGTCTGTTGTGAATCATATCCTCCCCTGCCACCCATGGCTCAGGGCTGTACGTGCTTCCCTACTGCAATCAGTTACCAACCACCAAGACAGCTTGAATCTGCCGTCCTGGTGGTGTCCTGGTTGTCTCTAGCTGCTACTGCAAAGACCACAGTTAAAAATGGCAAACAGCATGGTGGAGTTTAGGCTTCAGCAGACTTGGTGATCCACAGTGCGGTATATATTCAAAGTATGTCAGACACCTCTCAGCTTGTCGTATGCCAAATGCAGTGCACTCTGGATAACTAGGACTAGAACCTTTTTGCAATAAAGCTTTTTATATTGAAATGAATGGTCTCTTCTTCCTTTTTGTGCAACATGTTTCAGGGTGTATTTCCACTTTTGTAAACACTGGGCTTGATTTTACCCGAGTCTAGATGGTTGTAAATAGGCATACCTTGTATTAGACAAGATAGGCCTTCATGCTAGTCAATGAACATGTAGTAATAGCAAAACCATATTAAATATGAGTGGTCTACGGTAATGTAATTACATAGGTATGATGATTTTTTTGGGAGAAATAAAATAGTGGAAGTTATTAAAGGGATAATAACACATTATAATGGGATATACCCTGGTATAACACATTATAATGTGTTATTACAGTATTGTTACAGTTGGCAACAGTACAACATTGCCAGTATGCAATGCCATAACCGGCCATTCAGCGGCGCTGTCGGTCTACTGTACATTGGTCGAGAGGGCTGGGCTGTCTACGTCACTTGACCCCCGGAAGCAACTATTTTCAATGACAGCTGGGCTGAAGCGGAGCAGCTTTGGCTATCAGATTCTCCCTATTCAGAGTATGTAACAACAGATTATTTAAAACATACATCGCACTTTAGTTCAACATGTCGGTCATAATATTCACAATGGAAGTAATCCGTTGGCATGTGCGCTGCATATCCCTGAACGCTGTAAAGTTTGCATGAGGTAGCAGCTTATTTACAGAGTGTGTGTGTGCTGTTGGCATGACCATGTTGGTTTTATGATGATGTGTTGGGGTCTCATGTTGCCAGATAGTAGCCTACGTACACAGAAGTCACGCATGGCTAGATAAAATTCCCATCTGTTACTGGAATTATTTTTCAGATTTTCATGTGGGTGTTGTTTTAGAAATTATAGCCTATAAAAAATCGTACAAGTGTATAACAAGTAAAATTACAAGAGTAAACATCATAGTCTATTGGGTTAATAATGTCCCATAAAAAAAAAGTATAGCTTCACTTCTATAACAAATCAGCTGGCTAATGAACTTAACATTTTGCTAGCTCAAACTGTCAAAAGATCACATTACCTGACACCATTTCTGAGTTTATAAAGTGTCAGTTATCTACATTCAACATTCAGATGTATTTTCTTACATTTCTATGATCAAAATCCTCACTCTCTCTTCCACCTTATTTCTCTTAGGCTAATCGATCCATTGGATTGGCTCCTGAGTCCTGGCTGATGCAGCATCATGACCTGATTGACTGGACCGTCTCTGTCTCTCTCTGATTGAGTGGTTGTTGTTGAATCATGAACGACAAGCTGGTTTTCCTGGGCCTCCTCTACTTCGTTCAGGGGATCCCCTATGGCCTCCAGTCCTCCCTGCTCCCCGTCTACCTCCGCGGGGCGGGCCACTCCCTCACCAGCATCGGCCTGACCAAGGTGCTGTACTTCCCCTGGGTCCTCAAGGTGCTCTGGGCTCCCTTGATCGACCGCGTCGGCACCAAGCGTCACTGGCTGGTGGCCACCGTCTCCGGCCTGGCCCTCACCTGCGTCACCAGCGCCGCCTTCGCCCCCGAGAACCACTTCTGGGGGGTGGCAGGGACCCTGCTGGCCATGAACGCCCTGGCCTCCGTCCAGGACATCGCCGTGGACGGCGCGGCCGTGGGCCTGCTGAAGGGGCGCAGCGAGCTGGGCCTGGGGAACACGGCCCAGGTGGTGGGCTACAAGGCCGGCTCCGTGTTCGCCGGGGGCGGGCTCCTGGCCGTGATCGACGTGGCGGGCTGGGGCTGGATGTTCATGCTGCTGGCGTGCGTGTACTGCGGCATGGCTCTGTTCGTGTGGGGGGCCCCGGTGCTGGACCACGAGGGGGTGAGGGGGGGGTCGGAGGGGAAGGGGAGGTCTCAGATGGACGCGGTGCAGCCGTGGAGGGTGTGGAGGAAGCTGCTGTCTGTGCCCGGGACCCCCTGGACCGTGCTCTACGTACTCACGTACAAGCTGGGTGAGTCTGGTGGTCCCCCGTTCTGATCATGTACCCCATCCAGCATTTGTGATGTAGCCTAATCAGATCAGAGAATCAGAATTGCTTTTATTAGTCCTACATCAATGTGTGGATACAAAGAGTACAATTATTGGGTTCAGGTGCAGTAGACGTTGGCATTGCAGCGGAAATACAAAATCAATAATAGAATATAAGCAGGATATAAACAACAAAATCAATAAAAGAAGGCAGGATATCAACAACAGTCAACAATAATTGTATAATAGAATAGGTGATAGCAGCAGAATGCAAATCAGCATATCAACATTCATTTTTTTTTTTTTTTATTATTATTTTTTTTTTTATCCCTTTTTCACCCAATTTGGTATCCAATTGCACCCAACCTAGCATCCAATTATCCCCTGCCTATTGCGTAGGATCCGCCGCACGACCCCGTGGCCGGCAGCCCCAGAGGAGATCGCCAGGCAGACTAGCTGTCTGGCTCCTCGAGCCCGACACCGTTACTCCAGCACCAGACGGGGGCGGTGTTGCGCGACGGATCCTTGTCCGGAAAATAGTCCTATACCCCCCTTGGGAGCGGCCGCTCAATATGCCGCTCCCTGTGAGCCCCGGCCATATCCGGGTCTGGCGAGACCGGGATTCGATCCCAGTCCCCGGTGGGCAGCTTGCACTAGAGGCTAATGCTTAGACCGCTGCGCCACCGCGGGGCCAGCATATCAACATTCTTAATGTGAACAACATTATGGAAAGTTCAGATTCAAGTAATATCAAAAATGCTGTGCAGGTCTCAGTGAGATGTGACACACTGTAAGAACCCTATTACCCCAAAACTCAACACTAGGACCTACGTCACCTGGCCCACTGTTATCTATCCTCCTAACTACACTTCTTCCACATTTTGTCCCGTGGCCTCTGTGTGTTGGTAGATTCACAGTAAACAGGGTCGCTTACTTAGTTCAGGTGTGGTATCACATCTCACCACTAGATGTCACTGTTGCCATGTCCAGGGCTGGACACGATGATGATCGTCAACGAGGCAGTTGAAAGAAGGAAACGCGGGGAGGTCATTAGTAGGCATTGGACAGTGAATCTGTCCAACACCCACTGCATGACCTGTTGTTGGACACAAACATACTTTTAAGTTGTGTGGATGGTTTAGTATGTAGAAATAACACAAGTAGTAGACCAAGTTAGTGTAGACATGTTTTCTGTACCGTAAAACAAAACAGTGCTTGTGTGTGTTTACTGGTTATATAGCGAGTGAGAGGAAGAGGGAGAGAGTGTTGATGTGGACAGAGTTTGGTGTTTGGCAGCAGAAGGGGATTATGTAAGGATTAGAGTGTCTTTGTGTCTGTGGCGTTTTTCATGGAAACTGAAATGGAAGACGCAGCATCACACACAGTGTGTGTGTGTGCGTGTGTGTGTGCGTGTGTGTGTGTGTGTGTGTGTGTGTGTGCGTGCGTGTGTGTGTGTGTGTGTGTGCGTGTGTGTGTGTGTGTGTGTGTGCGTGTGTGACAGAGAGAGAGAGAGAGAGAGAGTCAGGGGGTAGCCCAGTAATCGGATGAGCCTCCTTCGAACGACACCAGACAGAACATGAAAACACGGCTGCGCCCCTCTAATCTGTCTGAGGGGTACACCTCCACCGCCATCATCAGACCAGATCACCATCACTAACACCGCAAACATCAGCATCCTTAAATCCTTACATCTTCATCTTGTCAACATCGTCATCCTCACACCCTATTATCTCCAAGATCACGCCTGTCCAACGGAAACTTCCAACGACCGTAAGAAGCGTTCACTCTCAAACTTGATCAAAGACGACGCGTCGGTTCTTTTTGTCTGTGTGTTTATGTGGCGAGACAAGTAGGCTCTGTTCAAGGGTGTGTGTTTGTGTGTGTTTAACGAAGGGTACACAAGCGCGTGTGCGTACACACACACACACACACACACACACCTCTCCACACACACACTGACCTCGGTGACATCAAAGGTCACAGTCATGCGATGGGCCGTCTGGGCAGAATCCCAGGGACTGAGGGGAGGGTGGAGAGAGAGGAGGAGGAGGAGGAGGAGGGGGGGGGGGGGTCATAAAGGGAGAGAGGGAGAAAAAACAATTGCAGGAAGGTTAATTTCTTATTTAAGGAAGGTGAGAGAACAGAGATGGAGCCATAGATGGACAGATAGTACTGGTAGCAAGGGAACTGGGTTCGGGCTGGTATAGAATCTAGTAGGACTGGATAGCAGGACCATGCTGGTATTGTAGCAGGATAGACTGGTCTGGTATTGTAGTAAGATAGACTGGTGCTGGTATTGTAGCAGTATTAGACTGGTGGAAGGTATTGAAGCAAGTCTATGTTTATTCCGGCAATAGGCTATACGTTTTGGGCTGGTTTTTGGTGGATTGGGTGGTTTTTAGACTGTGGTTGGGCTGGAAATTGTCAATCCAATCTGGCAACACTGACTGGTACTGGTGTGATGTTCAGTAGTGGAATAGAAGCTGGTGGTCCTCTGTGGCTCATTTGGTAGATCATTAAAAACGCTTAGGTTGTGGATCCGATTCCCCCTGGGACCATATATACCGAAATGTATTCACTCACTGCAATGTAAGTCGGATAAAAGCGTCAGCTACGTGGCATATATATTAAGCAGGACTGGTGCTGGTGTATGGTTCAGTAGGTTGGACAGAAGCAGGTCTGGTGCTGGTTCTGAGAGTCAGCGGCCGTAGGACAGAGGCAGGAGGGGGGGGGGGGGGGGCGTGGTGATGGTGTGAGCGAGGGACTGGAGGTGACTGATGGAGAGAGACAGCCATGTTGGGAAGAGGACCTGATGGAAGCTTCCTGTGGGAACTGGCCAGGTGGAAGGTGGGAGGGAGGGAGGGGGAGGGAGAGAAGGGGGCGGAGGGGAAGTAGGTGGTGTGTTGCCTTGGTTGTAGACTGCCTGTCCACCACCCCCCCAGCCCCCCAACCATACACTGCCATACTGTGGAACGATACTATCGAGTGTGAGACATGGGAGGGATGATGGTGGATGATGTGCAGGGGGGTGGGGGTGGGGGTGGGGCTTTGTGGGCGAGCAAGGGCGGAGGGGGTTGTGTGGGGAATGGGGGAGGGAGGTAGGGAGAAGGGGGGTGGTGGGGGGGGGTTGAACACATGGGGGGTTATTTTCCAGAGGGAACGAGGAGGACTGTGGAGAGAGAGGCTGAAGGGGGGGATGAATTAATGAACAACCACCACATGGTGCCCTGAGAGAGAGAGAGAGGGAGGGAGGGAGGGAGGGAGAGAGAGAAAAATAGCAATAGCGATATATTAAATCCATACAGAGACATTATGAGGTAAGTTCTGCTACACAGAGACATCGTTAAGGTATTAAACTAGACATGTTTGCGACGGTCCGTCTTAGAGACCCCCCACAGAGACGGCGCTTTAAAAAACATGTTTTATGTTTCAAATTCCCATGCTGTCTGTTCCCCGGACCACCCTTTTCTTCGGGGGTCCGGTTACGTCGTCAACAAAAAAACCGCTGATCACTTGAGCTCCGCAGAATATGGATAACCTTCCTTGTATATAAGGTGGTGCAGTGCTTTTCCCATGTATTGTTGACAGCTAGGCTTGTCATAATGGCTGCCATTGTGGCTCGGGAGGACATGAGAGGGGGTAGAAGGTATCATTGATGGGTGTCTTTCAAGCTATAGTGTTGCACAGTGACCAAGGGTGCGGTGGGGTTGTGGTTGGACCTGGACACGCAGGTGAGAGAGGGTTCCCATGCTCCGGTGCCTGAGGAGACACCTGCACGCCTCTACACAGCCAGGCCTCCCTCTGTTTGTGTTGCGTCACTAGGTCAGAGCGACACTTAGGAGAAACAACAGCAGAACACAAAAACAGCCAGGACTACACACACACACACACACACACACACACACACACACACACACACACACACACTACTACTACTACTACTACTACTACTACAAACAAGTAGTAGGAGTAGTAGTAGTAGTAGTAGTAGTGTGTGTGTGTGTGTGTGTGTGTGTGGGGGGGGGGGGGGGGGGTGTGGTGTGCGTGTGCATGCGCGTGTGGTGTGTGTGTGTGTGTGGTGTGTGTGTGTGTGTGTGTGTGTGTGTGTGGCGTGTGTGTGTGTAGTCCTGGCTGTTTTTGTGTTCTGCTGTTGTTTCTCCTAAGTGTCGCTCTGACCTAGTGACGCAACACAAACAGAGGGAGGCCTGGCTGTGTAGAGGCGTGCAGGTGTGTGAGGTCATTTCACGTTTGTTTGTAGTAGTAGTAGGAGTAGTAGTAGTAGTAGTAGTAGTAGTAGTAGTAGTGTGTGGTGTGTGGTGTGCAGTGTGCGTGTGCGTGTGTGGTGTGTGTGTGTGTGTGTGTGGTGTGTGGTGTGCGGTGTGCGTGTGCGTGTGTGGTGTGTGTGGTGTGTGTGTGTGTGTGTGTGTGTGTGGTGTGTGTGTGTGTGTGTGCGTGCGTGTGTGTGTGTGGTGTGTGTGTGTGGCGTGTGTGTGTGTAGTCCTGGCTGTTTTTGTGTTCTGCTGTTGTTTCTCCTAAGTGTCGTATCTGATCCCCTGTGATCCGAGGCTCTATTGTCGTAAGCTGCATGGCCACTGCGACCTCGGTGTCCCCGCTGACCCTTCACCCCTCCCCTCACCCCGGCTGATCCCTCCTCCCCTCCTCTCTTTCCTCTCTTTCACTCTCACTCGCTCACACAAACACAAACACCTCTCGTTTCCTCTGTGAACCTGCCAGCTCCCCTCTGTGCTCCCCCTCATCAACGGAGATGAGCGCATCAACACAGAGTGTCTTCCTCCCCCTCGTTCCCCCTCCCCCCCCTCTCGTTCTCCCTCTCCCTCTTTCTCCCTCACTCTTTCTCCCTCTCCCCTTTTTTTCTTTCTCCCTCTCTCTCTCTCTCTCTCTCTCCCCCCCTCTCTTTCTCCCTCTCCCTCTTTCTCCCTCTCCCTCTTTCTCCCTCTCCCCCTTTTTTCTTCCTCCCCCTCTTTCTCCCTCTCCCTCTTTCTCCCTCACTCTTTCTCCCTCTCCCCCTTTTTTCTTTCTCCCTCCCTCTCTCTCTCTCCCTCACTCTCTTTCTCCCCCTCTTTCCCCCTCTCTTTCTCCCTCTCCCTCTTTCTCCCTCACTCTTTCTCCCTCTCCCCCTTTTTTCTTTCTCCCTCTCTCTCTCTCTCTCCCTCACTCTCTTTCTCCCCCTCTTTCCCCCTCTCTTTCTCCCTCTCCCTCTTTCTCCCTCACTCTTTCTCCCTCTCCCCCTTTTTTCTTTCTCCCTCTCTCTCTCTCTCTCTCCCTCACTCTCTTTCTCCCTCCCCCTAACTATCTTTCTCCCTCTCCCACTCACTGCCTTTCTCCCTCACCCCTATCTTGTCTTTCTCCATACCCCTTCTTTCTCTCTTTCTCCTCTGTTCATGCCTAAATCCCTCCCCCCCTCTCTCTCTACCCCCCCCCCCCTCTCGATCTGTCTCTCTCAACTCCTCTCCCCCCTTCTCTCACACCCTTTTCTCTAACTTCCTCCCACACCTCCATTTCTCAGTCTATCTTCTTTTTCTCCCTTACCTTCTCTTTTTGTCTTTTTGTCTTTTCCCATTTCCCCTTTTTCTCCTTCTCTCTTCTCTCTACTTCTCACTCTCTCTCTGTCTCTCTCCTTCCTCTTTTCCCTGTTTCTCCCCGTCTACTTCTCTCTCTCTCCCCCCCCCCTCCTCCTCTGTGTCTTGTCTTTGGATGTCTAATGAAATCCCTGCTGAAATGGACAATTGTAGCTTTGAGAGTATTTATAGAAGTGAATAATCAGCTGTGTTGTGTTTGCCTGCTCCCCGCTTTAAAGAAATAATTAGTTTGGAAGCCGACGGAAGCGCTGAGCCCTGCAGAGCGGAGCGGAGCCGACACACACACACACACACACACACACACACACACACACACGCAACCACTGGTGAAAAACACACACAACGGTGCTGCCATGGGCTATAGGCCCCATTGGAAACTATTTCGGCCTGTTTCTTATGTTGTGGATAGTGTAATATCCCTAAATGACTGTACACACAATTATAAAAAAATAAAAAAAACATGCCTGAAACACTGACTCTCGTTGAAAACGACCGTAACAGCAACTTATACTCAGTACCGCAACATTACTGTCGGTTGATTCAAACGGTCGCGATCAGGCCGAAAGCCCGACAACAGTAGGCCTACATGTGTGTACCTGTATCCAACAGTGACAAAACGGGGGGGGGAAAAGTTTCCCTGGTGTAAACTGATGACGGTGTGGAACGCTTGAATAGCTGATGATGATGTTGTACACAGAGAGAGATCGACGGAGACAGAACCCTAAATGAATTCTATTTCTCTCTCTCTTTCTCTTTCTCTCTCTCTCCGAGACAGACGTCGCAGGGCGAGATCTTGCTGAATGTGATGAATATGTCATCTGAGCCGCCCGTCACTCAACTGTTTACCTCCCTCACTCTCCCGCCGCACGTTTAGCTCTCCGCCGTCACACGGCGCCTTGTCAGAGCGTTTACACGCTCCCCGCCGGAGCGTTCGCCTCGCACTGGGAGGCTTTCAGCGACT
>NC_137690.1:8779719-8782219 GCF_963989245.1 Nansenia antarctica
GTGGACTGGAAACAGGTGGCTGGTATTTGTTTATGTATTTATTTATAGTTTTTTCTTGAGTACGGGGACAGGACAGACGCAATAACGCTGACACATTGAGACGTGCGACCGTCAGATTCATTACACCGTAGCGCATTAGCGCCGGCGCTAATTTACAGTGTCTTTTTGTCGCTTGACAGTGAGACCTATTAGCATAAGCTAACCTCTGGGTGACCTTTGGGTGACCCTGCGCTCCTGTCACACACGGTTAGCGATGAACATGAACACTGAGAGGGCCGCTCACAGCAGACCCCGGCCATTTGCACATTAGCGCTACGACGACGATGGCCGCTGTCTGACCCGCGGGCCACACCTATTAGCATACGCTAACGCACAAGCACACCAGTAATACAATATGTGTGGTATACAGTAGATATACTGTATGGGAATGTTTTGCGTTCGCCACAGCCGAAACCTCTGACTAGCCGCCACGATACAATGTGGCTCCCTGTCATCGCTGATTTTGCAAATGTATTGATTGGCTGATTGGTTGATTTGTACATTACGGAGGATGACACACATTCACAGTCAATGACTTCATGTCACACTGATGTAACTTAGTGAACTGGTGACAGAGTGGTCTGTATCCTTTAACACCCCGTCTCTCTCTCTCTCTCTCTCTCTCTCTCTCGCTCTCTGACAAACTCTGTTACAATTCCCTTGTAATCTCCTGAGCAGCCAGGCTAAAGCAGAGGAACCAGAACAGGAACTCTCACTAGGGTGTGTGTGTGTGTGTGTGTGTGTGTGTGTGTGTGTGTGTGCGTGCGTGCGTGCATCTGTGTGCGTATGTATGTTTGATGCTTTGTTGAGCCGTGAAAGTCAAGGCTTCTCTCTCCTCTCCCACTCCTCTCAGAGCGAGAAACAAAGATGTAGCTAAAAGATGCCAAAATGAAATCCGAAAACATTCTGCTACATATTTTCAATATTACATGACTCCCCCGGACCCCCAACCACCCATCCTCCCTCCCTCCCCACCCTCACTCAGATGAGTGAGTCTCTCTGTCTCTGAGTCCTGTGTACTGTAAGTGACAGCAGAGTCTTATTCGGCAGAACTCCACATCGCAGGTTGAATTATTCAGCGTCGGTTGGAGTTGAGAGTTGCTCTGTGACTGTGTCTGTGTTTGTAGCTAAAACTGAGCTGTCTCTTCCCCTCAGAGGGAACACGTGTTTTGGGATTGGTGGAGGGGGGGCGGGGGGGCGGGGGGGACGAGGACGAGAAGAGTCAGTGAACCCCTCAGTTGTGCCTTTGTTATCTGGGCGCAGTGACAGGTATGGCTCCTCCGGTACATTGGGTTCCTCTTGAGCGCTCCTCATGCCATCCATAACAGCCCTGCTTCAGGACAGGATATGATATCATGTGTCTCATCATTCTGTTAGATTGGATGAGACAGTTTTGAGGTGCTTTCTGTTTCTCAGGCTGTTTAGTGTGTGTGTGTGTGTGTGTGTGTGTGTGTGTGTGTGTGTGTGTGTGTGTGTGTGTGTGTGTGTGTGTTGAATTTGTTTCCTGTCCTCTGGCATTAGGGTTTGGCGGTATCGAATTGAAACCGTTTACCGTCCCCAAATTAAACCGTAATGACAGTTTAACTGTGGTTTATGGTATCATGACTGTACAACACAATGACAAAACGTGATACATGATCCAGTAGTATTCTCTAAACAACATCAGAAAGAGAATGGCAAACGTTAACAACATTAACGATATAAAGCTTCAAATATAAAGCTTGAGTGCAAATACAATGGGTAAAAAAAGAATTGCACGGACATGATATTAATTCTCTGGCGTCTGTCAACCAAACGGATTGAAATTAACAACAAATCTATGGGCTACAATCCAGTACAAAAAGTAAATTAAAAGCACAGCCTATAGCATCAAATTATAACTAAATAACAATAAATAACAAAAACGACAGTAAGTAATGGGCATAAAAGCGTATCCTACAGACCGCAACACTAGGCTATTCTTCAGGCCTATTCTAGGTTTTTCGCTAGAAAAGTGCTTTCGCTTTTTCAAAACTTTTTCAAGCTTCAGCAGGGCACATAACGGACGTACAACTTGTTGCTGTGCTGAAAAAGTACTTTCGGGCCACCCACGACATCAGACGGAATCTTCGTCTCCGTCAATCACAAGCTTGCGACAATAGGCAGTCATCTTTGATTCTGCTCGCTCCTCGTTCACCTTCTTCATGCAGATCTTACACACAGCCTTGTCAAGATTTGCTGGCTCACCATGGTCATTCGGTCGGAACCCGCAATGCTTCCAAACTGCAGCAGCTGCTTTTTATTTTGGGAACCAACTGGCTTGTGTTTACCAGGAACTCTGCGGTTACGTGGTCAACGCTTAGTCCGCTATGCCACCTAAGCGCCCCGGACAAACACTCTTAAGGTGTTTTTTTATACATGTATATAGCAATTTATGACGGTATTGACGCTATTTAAATAAAACGCTATTTTCGAAAACCAG
>NC_137690.1:8787219-8792219 GCF_963989245.1 Nansenia antarctica
ATTAGATACAGTCTAGTATATTATTATACGCTTTACACATATTTATTTGTACATTTTTACTGGGACTACAGCTTCGAAAATTAGCCACGTAGGCTAAAGCTGCTCCTTTTACTGCACAGTTAATTAGTGGAGACTGTCCAGGAAATGATAAACTAATAAACTAAACTAAACTAGTGAAACAAAGCAAACAAGATGACTTCAATTGGATCCATTGCACCAGACACGGTAAATGAAACACAACTCAAGTAAACTGTTGTTGACCTAGGTGTGATAGAGGTAGAGCTAGCCTACATTACTTAGCATTAGCTCTCCCGGATTAGCCAATAGCTAGTTAGTGCCAGTTAGGAATCTAGCCTTACATCCTGTGTTGTGCCATGTTCTCTAGGTAAGGGGTTTAGCTCAAAGATTTGCAGTTATTGTAACATTTCCAGGTCGGTTTTTTTAGGAATTCTTTCTAATGTTACATAGACTACTGCTGCTGGTTGGCCAACTATCTGCTCGTATTACTGTACCTGTCTGTCAACGGAGGCTGGTGGAGGTAGAAATCAGTGGAAGGGCGCATTGGGTTACATGGAATGGAATCAGGGATTCATATCAAACTTGATACCATTCCTCAGTTCATTCCATGCATTACAATGAGCCTGTCCTCAGATGGCTACCTCCAACCAGCCTCCCCTGATGTCTGTGTTGTTAAGAAATGTGTGTGAAAAAGAAAGAAAGAAAAAGTGTCTCCACAATAATATACACAGACAGTATCTAATCACTTTGTAGCGAGCTTCGTACGAAGCACAGAGACGTCTTAAATGACTGGTGATGGTTTTATTTTTTGTTTACACTATTCTCCCAATGCGATGACTCTTCCTGTATGAACTGTATGAACGAAAGACGTCGTAACGACGGTACTGCACTACACTCACAGAGACGACATTGAAACAGGACAAACAGAGAGGCGGTTTCAGACCGGGCCAACCCGTAGAGAGATAGAAACAGAGCAGCCATATATTATCAGTTGCTCATGGATCAACGGGTCGATGAGGCCCCCTGCAGCGAAGCCCACCCTTATGTAAAGCACCTGCTGCAAAAAACACTGTATCCAAGCTCTGACTTGTGCACAGCACCAAATAAAGCTGCGAGCTGAAAATAAAGTTTCTCTCGTGTGTGTGTGACTATCTGTGTGTGTGTGTGTGTGTGTGTGTGTGTGTGTGTGTGTGCCTGTGTGCCTGTGTGCCTGTGCCTCTCTGGGACCCTGACATTTAAACAAACATCACCTTCATTTGCTTCTGTTGACATAATTATCCCCATTGAAACCACAAACGGAGCATGTCTGCTGTCCCCAGAGACTGCACTGGAGGGGCCTCAGAGGAGGTTGGATCCTCCTCCTGTCAAGAGCCAAAATGGCCGCCGGCCGTGCGGATGAATGGAACAGCTTCCCCCTGTCAGTGGCCTGTGTGACGGGATGGCTGAGGGCTATAGGCTACACAGTGAATGGAGCGGGTCCCCCCCCGTTCTTTAACCACAGTGTCACAGGATCCCTCCTCCATAGAGGTCTAATGACACAACAAGAGCTGGAGAGGGATTAGAGATGCTTACAAGGCCTTTCAATAGACCTCCACTTTGCACTTTCTCACCCTCCCTCATTCTCTTCTCTCCCCCTGACGTTTGTTGGGAAGAAAAAAGGGCAGAAGAGGTGGCGTGGGCCTGTTCAAGTAGGGTCCGTCGGAAAGACGGATAGTCTATCACTTGAAACAAAACACAGCTAATCTCTCCTCCATATGGAATTCTCTCTGGGGAAACAGTGTTTCTTTTCTAGCTATCCAGCTATACGCCTCCACCGGAGGCTGGTGGAGGTAGACATCGAAGGACAGCTCATTGTAATGCGTAGAACAGAATGTGGAACGATATCAACGCGTGTTGTTTGATAACATTCCATGCATTACAATGAGCTCGTCCTCCGATTTCTACCTTCCGGCCTCCCCCTGATGCCTGCAGTATTCATGTACAGTATCCTAGGTTACAGGTGTAACCTACATGACATACAGTACAGTATCACCAGGTGGAAGGACACACACACACACACACACGCACACACACACCCAGACTCACAGTGACACATCTGGTCTGTAGACTGTGGACATTGCCAAACTCTCATGCTTTCTCTGAAATCCAGTTTCAATTTTCATAGAAATCTTGAAGTCTCACACAAACCGCTGCCTGAGGTGGGTGAGAGAAAAGGGGGGGGGGTGGGGGTGAGAAAAGAAGAGAAGAGAGGGAGCAGAGGAGGGGAAGGGAAGAAAAGAAAGGTAGACGAGTGGTCTGCACCCTGCAGTGCTGATGAGAGACAGACCTCCCATCGAGGTTGCCAGATTGGGTGGAACCCCCCCTGTGGAGAGAGCACGTCTGGGGACCCACCTCCTACCATTGGTTGCCATGTTGAGACGGATGTGACTCCATGTCTGTCTGTCTTGCCGGATTTAAATACGTTCTAGACTGTTTACTTTATGGAAAATAACAGACTGATTTTAGGAGTAGGACAAGCAGACCTGGTAGCAAATGTCAAAATAACACTTTGTTAATGTCGTTTATGTCAGCCATGTCAAGCCAGTGTTGTGAGTGACATTGTCCCTCGTGAGGTCAGTGAATGTCAAACATCATTTAAATCTGCGAATATATTCGCAAGTTTTGTCGCAAATGGTTCCTGTTCCATTCTCTAACCACTGTGAATATATTCCACAATACACTGAATGATCCATTATTAATAAAACAAATTCCTGCACTTATCCTGCGTTTCCGATGTCACGGCGGAGCTTCGTACGGAAAGGGGGGAGGCTGTGATTCTTTTATATCTCTAAGCTATTCTGTTTCACACGTGAACAATCGAGCCGAGACACAGGGGTGGCCATAACACCAACCTTATACCCGTATCACATAGACGTGCAGGAAGAAAGACAGGCCTGCCATTCAGGCTCTGCCAAGACGGTGGGCACTAGGCCACTAATCGCAGAGTCACGAGACTAGCCACAATGACACCCAAAACAATAGTAAACAGACCGATGAAAAAAAAAAGCCACATTTATTAAAGAGCAGGAAAAGATAGAGAGAGAGAGAGGGGGGTAGTTCTGAGACTGGTGTGTTCCACCAGATAGAATTACCACCAAGGGAAGGACCAGAGCTGAGGAGAGCAGGGATGGAGGGAGGGAGGGATGGATGGGTGGGAGGTATAGAGATTGCAACATGTTTTAATCTCAGCAAACAAAAGTGTTTTTTTTTTCTCTGTCGCTGAGCGCCCGAAGGGGGGTGGGGGAGGTGTCGGCTTCACGACCGGCTTTTGTCCCGTGGACGGCAGAATGGCCTGCTGGGTAATCGGAGCTGGGAGGTGAGGGGCGAGCCGCAGCATCGGGTGTCAACGTGTTTCCTCTACTGGTGTTTACTTTTTGTTTGTTTGCAGAAAGAGAGAGACATGGACACCTCTCTCCTGAGCTGAACCCTCTTCCGTACGCCGGCTCCTCTCTCAGACAGCAGCTTTGTCCTCTTCCTCCTTTGTTTTTACTCCTCTTTTTCTCACCCCTCGCTTTCATTGTCTTTGTTCTCGACTGTTTGTTTGTTGAGTGGCTGAAACATGTATTCCTGTTAAGGAAAACGTGTGTCCACAGTGTAGTTACTGTTGTCTTAGGGTCATCACATCCACACAGGCGGATCTATCATTTCTCTATTAAAATCCCCCCCCCCCCCTCCTCTGAAGTCAGTTGTCGTTCACTGTGTTACGCAACAGGCGGAGGTTATGTTATGTTGTGTCTCAGCTGTGATGGCGGGAGATTATTGAGTACCCCCCCCCCCCCCCCCCTAACCCCCCCACCAGGAGATGATGGTACAGACCAGAGGTGGAAGAGACCATGTCACTGGATGGATGAATGGGGGGGGGGGAGCACAGGGTGACCTGAATGCCAACATGCCCCTCTCTGAAGCAGCAGATATTGATATTAATACAGCTGCATTATTATAGCCTCACCCTGTCCCTGTCTGACACACTCATCCACTGATGGACTGATATCCAATTCAGCACTCACTCATTTTTTTTCCTATTTTCAATTGAATTGAACCCCTTCAAACGTACCTCCAAACACACAGACACACACACATGCATGCACACGCACACGCACACACACACACACACGCACACACACACACGCACACACACACACATGCACACACACACACACACACGCATTGGCCTTAGAAGGTAGAATGGATGCTATTTTCAACATTGATTATGTTCAGCATCAGAGGACCAGATGAAGGGACAGATAGATCTCAGTAGATGGATAGAGGAGGAGAGAGGTGGAGCAGCTGGTGACTGAACACCATTAAACCAACCCTATCTCTGTCTCGCAGCCTCCTGGGTTGTGTTGCCCTGACCCATTCTGTGTCTACATTTAAAGATTTATACACCGAATAAGAGACAGGGCCATGAAATGGGCCACAAACATAGAGGCAGAAAAGGCTGAGGTTGAGACGGCCTTTTAGACCTCGTCACATACGTCTGCTGATGCGCTCGCTGTTCATTGGGCATATCGCCACTCACCCGTAGGTAGAAAAGACTTTATAGGAGAGTCTAGGGTTGATGTCTGGGTTTATGAATGAATGAATGAATGGTCTTTATTGTCATTGCTATAGTACAGGTACCAAACAACGAAATTTAGGAGGGGTGGCTCCCCTGGTGTTAGGAAAGAAAAAAAACAAGAAAAAAAACAAGAAAAAAACAAGAAGGGAAGGAGCTGGTTTACATAAATAAAGGCTATGTACACTATCCACTATACTATACTGTACAGATAGACGACTAGGGTTGTCATATTGCACATAGTGTTATTGCACATTCATTTAAAGTGTCGCATATTGTTCTAGGCGTTATGGAAATATTTTACCTCGTCAATATTATGCGGAGGTTTTACATGCAGTTCACAATCTAATTGAGAAGATTTGAAGATTTTCTTTGACCAATGGTA
>NC_137690.1:8804719-8807219 GCF_963989245.1 Nansenia antarctica
GCACTCACTCACTCACTCACTCACGCCCTCTCTCCCTCCCTTTCTCACTCCCTCACTCACTAACCCACTCACTGACCCACTCACTCACTCACCCACCCACTCCCTCTCTCACTCACTCACTCCTTCATTCCCTCTGGCTCCCTCACTCAGTAACTCACTCACTCACCTACTCACCCTCTCACTCACTCACCCACTCACTCACTCACTCACTCACTCACTCACTCTCTCACGCCCCCCCCTCCCTCCCTCTTTCATGCCCTCACTCCCTCCCTCCCCTCCCTCCCTTCCGTCCTCCTTCCCTCCCTTCCCGCACATACACACAAATACACAAAACCACAAAGACAATAAGCCAACTCAAACATGATTGGCTTAAGTGAGTTTATTTTGTGTCATTACTGCCTTGATACAACCTTTCTTGCCAGCTCCATGCAGAGGACCCATCTAAGTACCACAGTATGTGACTTCCCTTCCCAATGAGTCATCGCTAGAGGATGATTTGACATGATGATAGCTGCCCCATCAAGACTCATGTCTTGAGTTTGTGAGTGAGGGAGGGAGGGAGGAGGGGAAGGAGGAAGTGAATGAGTGAGTGAGTGAGTGAGTGAGTGAGCGAGTGAGTATGCAAGTGAATGAGTGAGTGAGTGAGTGAGTGAGGGAGGGAGTTAGTTAGTGAGGGAGGGAGTGTGTGAGTGAGTGAGTGAGTGTGTGAGTCAGTGAGTGAGTTAGTGAGTGAGTGAGTCAGGGAGGGAGGGAGGGAGTGAGTGAGTGAGTGAGGGAGTGAAGAGAAGAGGAGAGTGTTTTTGCTAGGGTGTCCTCTAAGGGATACACAGCATTCTCTCATTTTGCCTCATATGATGATTTCACTTATAGATGATTATTAATTATGATAAATGTGCTTATTTATTATGATATGATTATTTATTATGATACATTTCCTACTTTGGAATAATAAAGAATATCATCCATCAGTAATATCCTGTGCTGGTGTGTGTGTGTGTGTGTGTGTGTGTGTGTGTGTGTGTGTGTGTGTGAGTGTGTGTGTGTGTGTGTGTGTGTGTGTGTGTGTGTTGTGTCAGCTGACTCTCTCTCAGCATGTCAATGAAACATCGATAACCTCTGATGAGAGAGGGATAGACATCAAGGGCAAACCGCCAGCAGATCAATGAATGGAGTGTGTGTGAGTGTGTGTGTGTGTGTGTATGTGTGTGTGTGTGTGTGTGTGTGTGTGTGTGTGTGCGCATGTGCGTGTGCGTGTGTGCGGCCATGCATGTGTGTGTGTGTGTGTGTGTGTGTGTGTGTGCGTGCGTGTATGTGGCCGTGCATGTGTGTGTGTGTGTGTGTGTGTGTGTGTGTGTGTGTGTGTGTGTGCGTGTGTGTGTGCGTGTGTGTGTGTGTGTGTGCAAATTCAAATTCAAATTCAAATGTTATTCATCACATACACAATATACAAAAGTATAATATGCAGTGAAATTCTTTGTGTACCCGTCCGGCGATAAATCTGTGCATCTGTGCTCTCCGCAAATGATTGCCTACAGCATATCTAAACTATAACAGTTGTATTACTGTAAACATCTCAACAAAAATCTAACAGTATGAACAAGTTGTTTTTTGTTTTATGTAAAGTTTAGTTCCTGTTAAGTAGTCATTCCGTAGCTTCAGGACAGAGAAGTATGGCGTGTTTGTGTAACGTTACTTCTATCTTCAGTGTTGTTTTGAGGTTAGTTTGCGTAAAGTTTGTGCCTTTTGGCACGTTGCAGTCTTGTGGTTTGGGATCTCAAGCATGGTTAAAGATAAACTTCAGGTCTGACTGATGAGTTCACTCTTTCGCTCTCTTACCCTCCCTCTGTTTCTCTCTTTCCCCCCCTCCCTCGCTTGTTCAGCCCCCTAGAGTCTAAACAACAGGCAGCAAACAGCTTGAGCATCCCCCTCACCAGGAAAAAATGCCCCATTTTCTTGTCTTTGAATTTGACATTTTTGGCACATTAAATATTGGACATTAATAAATTAAATGTAATGAACTGACATGAAAGCAAGAAAAAAGTCCAATGGTACAATGCAAGAAAGTATAAAAGCGAGAGATGGGAAGAAAAAAAAAAACAAGGCAAAACTTTTTCTTTAACTCCAATTAACTATTGCTTTCTATAACCATCAGAGATTATTTTTCACGTTCATTTATTCAAACAAATATTGAATTATTTAAAAGGGGGGGAATAACGACACAAGAACCACAAGGAAAGTTTACGCCAGTCGCGGAGGCCTGCGTTAGGACTTAGAGATGAAGAGCTTCTTTAGTTGATTTTATTGGTCATTTAATCTAATTAGGAGTCCACTGGGTGTTTTTGTAACATTGAAATAATCATGTCTGCTTGGAGAGCGGCAGAGAGTTCCCAGATCTGTTCCCAGTCCAGCTGCAGCGTTGTCAGACTGCTTATAATACTGTAATCAGCTGCCTATACACACACACACACACCGAGGTTTGACTGGTTCCATCTCAGTTCTT
>NC_137690.1:8814719-8817219 GCF_963989245.1 Nansenia antarctica
AGTGCACACATGAGTGGTGATGGCAGGGCTTCAGTAGGGGAATCTGCAGGACAAATGAAGCATGCTGTCAGGAATGAGATGCTCCCCCCCCCCTCAAGGCTCCTCCACAGGGCAGGAGGAATCCTCCTCCCCACCATTGTCCTTTTCCCAGACGGTAAATGTTAGCGCTGGTGTTTTTTTTTTTTTGGAAGCTTAAATGCTAAACATGCCCTCAGTAGGGAGGTGCATGACTGGAGAGAACGGGTGACATTTTCTGCTGTTCACACTAGCTGCATATGAACACATTAGGGATGGATTCATTCATTAGCGGGGTACTCACATTATGGGTGTGCTGATTTTTAGGGGGGATATGGCTGCAGACAAGGGGGTGGTTTAGCTAATGTGACTGTTTGTCGGTAATTTAAAGGGACACTTCACTGATTTGTTAACCTCGTGTTTATTATCTCCAGCTCTATACCGGAGTCTATTTGAAAATGGCAATTTTCTACATTCTGTCGTCAATAAGAATGTAATAATAAACTCGCTAAAATCTCTGAATGCATTTTTTTTTTTTTACCCTCAATGACATTACTGGGAGACATTTCCTTAGGAGCTTTTCTCTTTTTTACAACAAAACATTGAAAATGCCAGTTTCACATACAGTATTTAAACATTGTTATGGTGCTGGAGACAATGAATATGAGATGATAAACAATCTGATAAATAATACAAATCTGCCTGGTGTCTCAAACTGAGAATCAGAATTCAGAATCAGAATTGCTTTTATAAATAAAAACAATAATAGAATAAAGTCAAATAAGTAAGTTAAGTAATTAAAAAAAGGAGAATAAGGTAATATAAAGTGATAAAGTGATGGTAGTTGTACTACAGCGGGACTGCAGTAGAACAGTAGTGCAAAAATACTATGCAGATTACAATGAGATGAAATGAAATATCATACAATATGCAATATAGTACAGATATGATACAGTACAGGTAGTCGTGTAGTAGTCAGATAGTCAATGCTATCTCCAACACTGTCCTGTGCTGCCGCCGTCTAATCACCGGTCTCTCTTCTGAAAGAGATGTTGTCTTAATGCGACAAATCTGGGTGAATAGATGAAATCAATGAAAAATAGATGAGAAATATCTGTCAAGGAGATGAAAAATAAACAAATCCAAATTTTTTCTATCAGGCATTCAGTATGAGTCAGGTGTTCTGAAGGGAGAGGTTTGATCATGCTGCCTGGTTTGGATATGTGAGTATTATTTTCTGTCTGACTCCTGCTTGGCACAGCACCTCATGTGCATGAGGGTAGAAAATGTGCCTGCACGCTACGGGCTCACTTGCGTACACACACACACACACACACACACACACACACACACACACACACACACACATACACTGAAAAACACAGACAGAGAGACACACAGAAACAGACACAGACACAGACACACAGACACACACACACACACACACACACACACAGAAACAGAAAAACACAGACAGCGACACAGACAGAGACACACACACAACCAGACACATACACACAGACATTCTCTCTCTCTCTCTCCCTCTCTCTCTCTCTCCCTCCCTCTCTCTCTCTCTCTCACTCTCTCTCTCTCTCTCTCCCTCTCTCTCTCTCACTCTCTCTCTCTCTCTCTCTCTCTCTCTCTCTCTCTGTCTCTCACAGACAGAGGTGTGAGATCAGTTGCCAGAGCGTTTCCATCTCCCTCCGTCTCGCCGTGTCTGTCCTTCCCCGGACACGTCCGTCAGGGAGCCGACAAGCGGGCATATGTCACTGTATAGTCGCTATGGCGATGACAGGGTGACGGATGACTCAACGTGACACATGGAAGCAAAACAGAAACTGGGTCTGCTTGTGAGACCGCTCTCCCTCAGAGGGCTAGAGCCTCACACGGGAACACACAGCACAAACAACACTGCAGGACGGACACACACACACACACACACACACACACACTCACACGCACAAACATCCCTACTAGAAGCAAATTGCTGAGGGAGAGGTTAACCTACAACAAAAACAATGCTTAGGGAGACATATGACACCGCGTTGAAATGACTGTGAGAGATTACGCAAAACCATTTCCATGGAGACCCCAGCGTAGGGGTCCGTTCCCCGGGAGACTATGTATCCCAGGCTATGTATCCCAGAATACCCAGCCTTCTACCTCCACCAGCCTCCACTGCTGTATACCCACCCCCCCCTGGGCATGTCGGCCCTCCTCACAGGACAAGGTCTTTCACAAACAGGATGTGATCAGAGACGGACTCAGACTCGGTCCAGGATTGACTGAATCCAGTATAGAATCCAGTATGAGTCCAGTACTGAATCCAGTATTGTGGGGCAGAAGTAACATTCTGATCTGACTGGGTTGTGTGACAGGACTTTGTGTTTAAAGCTCATAGAAATGTCTCTGTTCCAGTCTTGATCATGCTGACAGAAGTTGAAGAGTTCAACCATGTGCGCCGCACGTTATTACCCACAATCCA
>NC_137690.1:8819719-8822219 GCF_963989245.1 Nansenia antarctica
ACACGCACACACACGCACACACACGCACACAGACACACACACACACACACACACACACACACACACACACACACACACACACACACACACACACACTCTCTCTCTCAGCTCAGGGCTTCCACATGATCTGTCTGTTAGAATCTCTCCGCAGGCGATGGGGGGACAGAAGGAAGACCGACATTGTATACAACATTTGCTGTACTTTCTGTACTCTTCTCAAAAGCGTTATCCAAAACATAATACGAACAAAACAAAACATCATACAAACATCATTTGACCCCTGAATGTGCAGCATGCTCCCCGGTTAGCTGTGGTGTTTTAGCCTGGGCTCTGTACTGAAGTCATACATTTTGTTGTGGGTTTCCAGTATGTCATCAAAAACGGTCCAACTTTTTACCAAAACATTTTAGAATTTGCCAGTTTTGCCTTTATTATTATTATTATGATTATTATTATTATTATGATTACTACTACACAGCCTCTCAGTCTTAGAGTCTCGTCTCTCAGTCGTAAATTAGAGTCCAAAAATGTGTGTCTTCTTGTGGGCCTCTTAGGCTCACTAGGGCTCTAATGCTGTTGTGGCACAATCTCAGACAGATCAGTACAGACTACACATACCAGGGGGCGCTGGTGGAGGTAGAACTTAGGGGACGGGCTGTTTACCATACTCATTAGAATAAGGCCGTCCGTCCTTCAGATTTCTACCTCCGCCAGCCTCCCCTGACATACACTGTGTACAGTAGGGCAAAGACTCAATAACAGAAATCGGACCAGATCTGAATGTAAATCAAAGTACAAGTTGTGCATTTAGTCCATATTGAAAACGGCCATATTCATTCACTTTCGTTATACATGTTTCACTCACTTTGTGTATTCTGTGTGTGTGTGTGTGTGTGTGTGTGTGTGTGTGTGTGTGTGTGTGTGTGTGTGTGTGTGTGTGTATTAGCGCAAACGAGCGTGAGTGTCTTCCCAGAGCTGTGATTGGAGGCATCCATTATTGATGATATCCTGATGAGATCAATCAAGGCAGAGTTTTCTCGTCTTTCCTGTGTTGAATCTAATAATGGCGTTATGACATACTAATCGTCCTGTCATGAATATTTAAATCTCATGGAAATCGTCGTTCCATATTCATGACCTCTCTGTTTTTGTTTTGCTCTTTTTCCTCTGATGTTCTATGACTCGCTCACTTGTTCATTTTCCTCACACATTCATGTGTTCATTGAGCTGTTGTAAAGTTATAGTAGTTAGCTTTTTTAAACAACAACTTTGACACACTTCCTATTTTGTGAAAAAGTGGGAATCCAAAAACAAAAAACAAAATGGCTGTAGTTAATAATGTACCTCTCAAGGACATTCAAAAGAGAGCAAGGCCAGTGCAGCTCGATCATGTCAGATCTTCCTCCAGTGGGAACCGAATGTCTACAGAGGAGCAGATCAGATCCTTGGGATTCCTCTGTTTTCTCTGCTGCTTCAACCACTGTTGTTGCTGTTGTTGTTTTATTTACGTACAGTCGAGATAATCTGAATATTTATTCATGCCTCCATACTTTACAAAGCCGTTTCATTTAACAAACATGTCTCCCATTCTCCTCATGCAAGACAGTTTGGAAATTAGTTGTTGACATTTCTTACGTTGACCTCATTGGTGGAAGTTCCTCTGAAACGGAAATTTGAATAAAAACAAACAAAGACCAATATTTCTATTGGTCGGGGGTTTTACACTGAGAATGCATTTGTTCCAACATATATTCTGTTGAGGCAGGCAGATCAGTAATAATTCATAAACAAAAGAGCTAACTGTTTTCATAATTCATAAACGGAGAAACATATACACTCACAGGCTTGCAGGGGTAATGTGTGCAGTACAGCGGAACCAGGGGAGGCTAGCGGAGGGAGATATCGGAGGACGGGCTCATCGTAACGCATGGAATGGAATCAGGATTGGTAACAGTGTCAAACACGTGTGTTGATTCCATTCCTCATTCCATTCCATGCATCACAATGAGCCTGTCCTCCGATTTCTACCTCCATCGGCCTCCCCGGCCTCCCAGGCTTGCGGTAATGTGTGTGGAAGGGAGGCCGACGCCTCTCAGACGACACAAGACAGTGATACAGCCGGCGAGAAACTCAGTCGTAGATAGGCAAAGCGTGGTTATTGGATGTACAGTACAGTCTACTAGTCTACACCCAGAAAAAAAGACATCTACTTAAATCTGCAACATTTTGACCTTGAGAAGTTGATGAGACGTAAAATGAGTCACTGTCCAAGCTGTTCACATTGGAGGACAGACACTGTGGACTGTTGGTTAGTGAGAGTTATGCATAATGGTTCCAATGAAAGCTGTATGAGATCTGGCAGCCGGATTCATAGTGGTATGGTTAGTTCCTATCAGAGGAGGCTGGTGGAGGTAGAAATCGGAGGACGGGCTCCACCAGCCTCCACTGGCTCTGACGGCTTATGACAAGACGCACCTGGAAGCTTTTGATATCACCAGAA
>NC_137690.1:8832219-8834719 GCF_963989245.1 Nansenia antarctica
TGAGAGAAGAGTCCCAGTATAGCCCATGTTAAACTGTATGTGTGTGTGTGTGTGTGTGTGTGTGTGTGTGTGTGTGTGTGTGTGTGTGTGTATTGCTCATTTCCAGTCATAGCAGCCCTGAGGCATTGCTATGTGGACACTGTAGGGCGTCCTGTCCTCCCTTCACTCTCCCCCCGCCACGCTAACCTCATCTGACACATTCAAAGCGAGGGCCATGTATGTGTATGTCTGTGTGTGACTGTGTGTGTGTCTGTGTGTGTGTAAAGTGTGTGTTCTTGGATAAGTTGTTACATTTTTTCTCACATCTGTATCATTAGAATTTCGGTCTGGATGTCGGAATCCGATTTAATGTTCTTTCATGTTTTTCTTTTCGAAAAATGTGAATACAATTCTGCATTGTTGAAAATCAATGACACACTCGGTAGTCAACTAACACAGCTTGTTTTGTGAGCCTGCTTACAATGTAAAGTAGTGTTATAGTTAACTAGGTAGCAGTAGGGATTACTCACCAAATCCATTGCGTTGCAGTATTTTGGTTTGACTAGCGAGTTTGTGTTGTGATTTTCAACAACGTTGAAATCTAAAAATATAGATAGATAGATAGATAGATAGATAGATAGATACATAGGGAAATAGAGAGAGACATAGATAGAGAAATAGAGAGAGAGAAAAAGAGAGAGAGAAAGAGAGAGAGAGAGAGAGTGAGAGGTCCTGTTTTCACAGTGTTCACAGTACTCTAGCCCATAATTGACATTGTGTTTAACTGCAGCTAATGAATGACCTTGATTTCCGGTGTGTCACTGTCCCAGCGGGGATTCAAGGTCACACACACACACACACACACACACACACACACACACACATGCTGTCCACACCACACTACACTCTCTACTGCACATTCAACAAGCACTCTGGGCTCTTTACTTTCATGAGTCAGGCTTTACCACTAGGGGAGTTAGCTGGTGCCATTGAGACATTATACATCTGTTATTATCTTCATGAGGTAATATGTCCTAAACAACTACCGTACTCAGACTTTGTGACAACCAGTTTGTTTATGGTAACTCAATTCTGCAATATCCAACCAAGGATGTTTTGGAATTCTGGAACTCTGCCTCTGTCTTTTTCCTCATATGAAAAGAGCGATATTTTAAGAGCAATATGTATTTTCCCTGGGAGCTGAAGGAGAAGGAAACCTGAAATAATGTCTGGATGAGTTTGGAAACTCATTGCCAAACTGCAGAAGTCAAAACATGATTAGCAAACTTAGCAAACTGTCTTCATTTGAATATGGCTCTATGAAAACTTGTTTCCTTTTTTCCTCCATCTCTCTCTCTCTCTCTCTCTCTCTCTCTCTCTCTCTCTCTCTCTCTCTCTCTCTCTCTCTTTCTCCAGATGCTAAAAGTTGCACAGGAAGTTTGCGCAACTCCTATGGCTTGGGTGGCTTTTTAAGTGTTCTTTATTCATGTGTTATTTGTTTATGCGGATTAATTATTAAAAATTTGCTGCATTTTACAAAGGTTCTAGTTTGCGGGTAATGATTCCCTCCATTCTCTCCCAATGGGTTGTGTTTGTAATTTTCTTGAATATAAAAGTTACATTATTCATGTGTATCGGCGGGCCACATCTATTAATTATGTCTGTCTTTTTAGGTGCTCACGTCTCTCTCTACCAAGTTGTCTTTCTTTCTTTTCTCCTTCTCTCCTTCGCGCGCTCTGTCTCGAAACAACAAAAAGGTCTACAGAGACGTTCTATCCTCTTACTCTTTATTTCTCTCTTCCTCTCTCTCTCTCCCTCTCTCTCTTATCACAGCGTATGGTGTTAGCTCATCAGGGTCAGATGGACATGGTATATATTTTATTTAAAAAATAAAAGAGGAGAAAAGGGGAAAGTTTGCCGTGGCACTGTGATGTAAATGTCCTTATTTAGTAATTTATAGATGTGGGAATTGAGTGCAACTCTGTAGAGAGTCATCAACTATTGATGTCTCTAATCTTTCAGATCCTGCCAACATGATAATCATGATCTGTGTTAGAGTCAGATGCACCATCTCTCTCTCTCACTCTCCATATCTAGCTATCTCTCTTTCTACATCTCTCTCTCTCTCTCTCTCTCTCTCTCTCTCTCTCTCTCTCTCTCTCTCTCTCTCTCTCTCTCTCTCTTCCAGAACAACTCTTCTCTCCTCACTGAGACTCGCATGTTTATATCAAATCTGTAATTCCACATTTGCAATGCGGCAGTACTCTGCTCCCACTGTTCCCTAAAGCTAATAAATGTACTGTATTTCTTTTTTCTGTGTTAGTTAGAGATAAAAGGCCCGGGGCATTATACAGCGCTTACAAGCCAACCGATCGTCCAACGCTCATTCACTCTCATCCATTATCTGTCGAGTAAAAAGAAGAGGCATCATTTGGAAAATGTTTATTAGCGTCGGAAAAGGAATCACACATTCCCTGTTGATGAAACGTTTATGGGGTGCTGAAAGTAGAACTGCATTTTA
>NC_137690.1:8839719-8842219 GCF_963989245.1 Nansenia antarctica
TAGCACCAATGAGGTAGAACCAATGAGGTAGCACCAATATGGTATTTCTGTTCCATGCAAAGTAGCTCAAAGACCAGAGAGGTGGATGCAGAGCATTAAGCATTAAGACAGTAACAGTGTTTGTATTGTTTGCTTCCTGTGGAGACAGGCTAGCTAGAAGATGAAGCCGTTAGCCGTGTCTGTCGCCTGGTAAGAGGCACTGAGCTGGCCGAAGCTTCCTTAGCAACGTAGCGCTCCCACTGCTGGAGCGGAGCGTGATAGGAAGTGACAGCAGCACCCAGGGCAACCTCAGAGAAGGCGGAGCCTAATAAGAGGGGCCGGGAGGGGTGAGCTGTGCAGTTTCATCAGTGTGCAAAGACACACACACACACACACACACACACACACACACATTCATACACAAATGATTGTTCATACAATATTTACAGTAAATACATGAACAGACCTTCTCACATTGTATTTTCAGTACAAAGAACACATATAGGCAAATACAATATTTAAACAGATACAACCATAAACATGTACACTCAAACCTGTATACACACAATACATACATGCCCTCCTACAGAGAGTAGTGTAGCAGTGGGACGCGGTGAGACACAGAGTCAAGGCCTGACCTGTAGGCTACTGTAACTGGTCTTCGACACAGACACAGGGCTGTCCTGAAGGCTACTGTAGCTGGTCTTCTATACATAGACAGGGCTGTCCTGTAGGCTACTGTAGCTGGTCTTCTATACATAGACAGGGCTGTCCTGAAGGCTACTGTAGCTGCTCTTCTACAGAAAGCTGTGTTGCTCCTCTGACTCAGAACCAGACATGGTCACACTCTAGCCAGGAGGGAGGGGTTGGTGGAGGAGGGGGCGTTGGGGGTATGGTCTGGTCTGGTCTAGGTAGACGTAGGCTGATCTGCCATTTCCCTTTATGGATATTGTTGGGCATAACCTTAAACATGACCGTAGCCATATAAACATGCTATTGTTTGGCTGGAAGACAGGCAAGACACACACACCCACACACACACACACACACACACACACACACACACAAACATACACACACACACACACGGCACAGCGAAGCACGTGTCCAGTGCAATATTATGTATTGAATGTCAAGTTGTTTGTACTTGTAAGAGGAAGAGAGTGATGAACACATTGCGCCGAAGATAACACAAGGTCCTCCTGTGTCCCGACTGATAGATCTGACAGATAATCTAATGTTGCAGAGTAATCAAAACTGCTATCTCTACGTCTTAGTTCCCTGTAATGAGATTTCCAGTCATCCGAGCATTGGTTCCACCATTCCAACACCCCTCTCAAAAATAGAAAGGAGCTCAAATTGGTTCAGGCACCAAGAGATACTGAAAAAGATGGAAATACCCGTACAAGGGTCAAAGACAGGGCAAGAGCTTCCTCCACAGGTGGAGGTGGGATGGGTTGACATGTGGATTTAATGTACAGGGTGTACTGTACGGTATGTACTGTACTAAGACAGTTTGAAGCCTTTATCTTACTCTAAATAGGGAAAGCGGGAGACCATAACCCATTTCTATGGGATGAAAGTGATCATGAGTGTACAGTAACAATGTGTAACAGTGTCTGTGAGGACATGCGTGCGTGCGTGCGTGCGTGGGTGCGTGTTGGTGTGTTATGGAGAGGGGGGGCGGGGGGTACACAGAATGTAACTGTGTGTGTGTGTGTGAGTGTGTGCGTGCGTGCGTGTGTGTGTGTGCGTGTCTGCTTTGAGGTAGGTTGATGGGTATCCGTTTGTACCTTTCGAGGCCATTGTAAGGAAATGTTCAGAGTTCAGAGCAGGGGGTTCTCCATTAGCACAGAAAAAAACTCTTTGTGATCCATGAATAAAATATCCAAACATATGTTGAAGTAAAGCTTTTATGGCTTTAACCCATGAGACACAGGAAGGAGAGGGAGAGAGAGAGAGAGAGAGAGAGAGAGAGAGAGAGAGAGAGAGAGAGAGGGAAAGATAGACACGGAGATAGAGAGACAGAGGGAAAGATAGACAGAGAGAGAGAGAGCGATAGAAACACAGACAGAGAAAGAGAGACAGAGACAGAGATGAGCAGAATGAGGGAGCGAAGGAGAGCCATAACAAGAGGAGGAGACACAACAAGAGGAGAGACACAGCAGTACTAGTTGTGATTTCAAGCAGATCTAGATTTGGAATCACACTCTGTCTGAGACTTCTAAAATACCCAAAATGTTGCCCTCAAAGTTGGGGGATATTGTATTTGGTGTGAGGGAAGGACGTTTGAGTTCCCAACGAAGGAGACCAGGGTGCAAGTCCCACCTGTGACCCTGGTACAGGATGGCGGGAAACTGTTAGAATGCGCACAGAAAGTAGAGTGTTGGGTTTTGTTCTTGCGTACACAGTCACACAAAAACTCATTTTTTTCATAGATGTCTACCAAAGCCACCCACACTCTCACACACCTCCGCTCCCATTCGTCTATCAATATTTCAGCATGGTAGATAGGGGCAGC
>NC_137690.1:8847219-8849719 GCF_963989245.1 Nansenia antarctica
CCAACCCCCACATCCCTCCATACAGCAGCTATCGGCAGATTAAAGTGCTTAGGCTCACCCCTGTGGCACAGACAGTAAGAGGATCTTTGGTGGCGTCCCTCAGGGTGGTCTTATTGGTCCTCTGCAAAAGCCTCTGGCCAACCAGGTCCTCTGATAGGACAGGGGTCAGAGGGCAAGGGTTAAGGGTGAGCAGGCCGTGTGATGAGCTGGTAAGAGATAGGGGGCCCTGTGTGTGTATGTTTTAGATTGAATAAAGGGCGATGTCTACTGTACCATGTCATTCCATAGAGAGGCATAACAAAGAGTCAAACCAGTTCTGCTCGAAGAAAAAGAGATAGGGGTGTCTTAGGAATACACTGATACACTGATACACTGATACACTGATACCAGGAGGAAACAGAGAGAGAGAGAGTCTGAGGAAAGAAATTCCCCATTGTGACAAGGATGATGATGATGCCATGATAGATCAAATGCACCAAGTGCAGCTGTCATGGCCGATGTTACCACCGTAGACTGAATCATCAGAGGAGTTATCAATTGATCTTCTCTGTCCCTCCTAGGTTGTTGTAGGGTACAGGTCATTTTCAATAAAGGACTGCAGTAATAACAGTCGCTCCTCAAGATGTCCCCTCCTTCTACGTAAAAGCATCATTCGGTGTTAACTACGGACATCGATAAGACAGCAGTTAGTATTGAGACTTCTCACTTGGTGATATCATTACAAGGCCATCTAGAGCAAGTATAGGCTTCCATTGAACATGAAAGCTTTTAAATCCCAGATTGCAATTCCTCACCATTCCAACGTCAACGTTTATTAAGCTTTTCTGAAAGAAATCAACGACTAAATTATTTTTGAGAAAACGCCTCAGGCTACATAGGCATATTCCAATGCGTAGCAAAAAGGACAGAAAAAAAAAAATACTGACTCAAAGTAAAAACTTGATTTAATATCTTAATGGCTTTGTGTGAAAAAAACAGGGATAATACAGAAATCCAATTAAAATCTGATGATTGCTACAGTGAGGTGGTGTGTGAGAAATAGGCCTGTTTTGTCTGAGTGACTGACTCTATTTTAAGCTTTGATTAGATGGTGCTAGTTACACCAGCCGTTTAACATAGATGTACTGGAGTGCAACGCTGTTTAGCTAGAACAGGATTATGCCTTTATTGTGCAGTGGGTACATTCAGATCATGCAGTAACTCTCAAGCAACATTTGTTTTTCCTCAATGAGAAAACATTGCATACCGTAGTCATGGGGAAGTGTGTCCAAACTTTTGACTGGTACATGTACTGTAAATGTATACATTATTCACAAGCATCTACAGAGTATGTGTGTATGACTGTATGAGTTTACTTACTTACTTACCTACCTACTTACTTACTTACTTCCTTACTTACTTACTTACTTACTTACTTACTTACTTACTTACTTACGTGTGTATGTGTGTGTGTGTGTGTGTGTGTGTGTGTGTGTGTGTGTGTGTGTGTGTGTGTGTGTGTGTGTGTGTGTGTGTGTGTGTGTGTGTGTGTGTGTGTGTGTGTGTGTGTGTGTGTGTGTGTGTGTGTGTGTGTGTGTGTGTGTGTGTGTGTGTGTGTGTGCGTGCGTGCGTGCGTGTGTGTGTGTGTGTGTTAATGTTAACGTATCCTTTAATGCTTCTCAAGGTGACACGTCTCTCCTCCTTAAGGGCTTTCCTTTGGATTCTTTTTGGGATTGAAATTATGATGAAGTAATTTTTCGCCAGAAATTGGCTATGTCACTTGTGGTATCTCTCCACACATTTCTCAAGTGTATTTTCAATCTATCTCTCTCTCTCTTTCTCTCTCTCCCTATCTCTCTATCTCTCTCTCTCTCCCTCTCCCTCTCTCTCTCTCTCTCTCTCTCTCCCCCTCCCTCTCCCTCTCCCTCTCCCTCTCCCTCTCCCTCTCCCTCTCTCTCTCTCTTTCTCTCTCTTTCTCAATCCTCATTTGACACATTGTCAATGTCATATCCCTCTCGTTCAGACGTATTACAGGGGACACATTTTAGTGGGGGATAGACAAACATGAGAGCAACCTCTTTAATTCAGAAACTTCAGCATCACCACAAATGTACACTAATACATTTCCATACACACATACAGACACACACACACACACACACACACACACACACACACACCAAGTGAAAATCACCTGCTTGTTTCGGGAGAAAATAAAGGCAGTGTTGAACATGTCGTTTTAGAAGAGAGGGGAAATCCTCAGAGACCAATGGCCTAATTTCTTATTTTCAGGAGGAAACTTATCTAATTATATATAAGTTAACTTCCTGATGGTCGACTCAAGGGCAGGACAAGAGTTGTATGAATGAGAGCTACCCTTAAAAGAAACAAGGCTATCACATCTTGCTCTCCTCATAACTCTCTCTCTCTCTCTCACTCCCTGTCTCACTTTATCTCTTTCTATCTTTAGAACACAATCCTATCTGCTCCTGTTTCTGATCACACACAATGGCTCGTCCTA
>NC_137690.1:8852219-8853563 GCF_963989245.1 Nansenia antarctica
TAATTAAAACCCTCAACTATTTCATCATGTGGTCATCCCAGTGAGTATGGTTTCTGTGCATTCCAAATTAATTAGGCTATTGCTAAAAGTTGATCCATATAATGATTCACACATTATTGATCATGAATTTTGATAATGCAATTTAGAATGAATACATTTGACATTGCAAGTGGGTCTGTTTTATTAATGAATTAACCTTGATAGTTATTGCAGTATTTAACATCACAAGGAAGAAATTAAATATTTACCACGTAAGAGTGCTACACTATGTATCCAATAAACTATTTAGGTACACAGCATTTACAAAATCAAAATTCTGTGGGATTCCCATGCAGGATTTTGCTGATCATTTAACTGATTTGTGAAACTAAGGGCACTTTATTATTTCCCCCTGCAGTCGCAGTGAGTCTGTCTTCAAGTGAACACATAGGCTACATGTAAACTCATGTCATCATTTTTCCAAAAACGATTGTCACAAATATGACATGCATCAATATAGGAACTAATACAGCATCAATACATAAGCTTTACAGCATCAACGGAGCAGGGTACTTCAGTGGCATATCAACATGTGAATTTCCGACAGTAAGCTAGACATAAGGTGAGCTTAGAATGATAAGGTTCTATCTCCGTTTAGGGCAGTTCAGAGATATTGAGCGTCAACGTTTTTACATTCCATTATGTTTTGTGAGATGGAACCTTTGTATTTTATGAATTACTAACTCAAAAATGTCAACATTTTAAAAATAACACCACACAGGCATTAATAAACACCTAATGGATCAGATCATGTAAAAAATTCAATTTTGACAAAAATTGAGATAGAACCTTATAATTCTAACGTCACGATATCAAAATGTGAATTTCCGACAGTAGGCTAGAAAGAAGAGGACGGCTGCTGGCAGATAGGGGGATAGCCTACGTTATGATAACTATTTGTAAATATCAGAGAGAGAATAACACTATCATCCTTTCAGTTGATAGAGTTGGGTTCTGAAAAGCAGAGACTCAGAAAAGCGCGCAGACGGCTAACTGTCTGTAGTGGGACTCCGCTCCTGATTGGTTCAGGTTCGAGAGTGGGAGGAGCAGAAAGTGCTAGTCGTCCAATCCGGTGATCCCGTAAGCTTCTCCTGCGCTCTCCCCTCCGCCCGTGGAAGCAGTGAAAACCTCCGGTAGACGTGCGAGCGCAGATGTCATGTGAAGACCCGCATGCTCGCTGCGCGCACGATCCAAACCGTCCACAGACCACCTCTCTCTCCACGCTCCACAGCCCCCCGAGCCCGTTCTGGTCTGGAATGCTTTTGCACTGAAACGTCTCTCAACCTGAACGTGGACGACGTAGTG
>NC_137690.1:8853763-8861263 GCF_963989245.1 Nansenia antarctica
GGATCCAGAGCCTTGTAATAGTGAATAGGCCTATTTCATATCCACTTCAATTAACGCACAGTAGCCTATAATAAAGATGCCGATCTCCAATATAGGCCTATCCGAAGGTGTTATAATGTATTACAAAGTCAAGCATGTCTGTTCAGTCAGTTATGTTTTATTGGCTGAAGTGAACTAATTGAATTGCAAGTTTAAGTTAAATGCGGTTAGTTTTGATTTTACGCAACTGTTGTTTGCCTTTTTATTTTTATCTACTTTGTCCGACCCGTAAAAGCCATAAATTGTTTCGACATTTTCCATACCTATCAGGCTATTTCATTTTGTCTTTGAAAGAGAAGTAATTACTACATTTGAATAGGCTATACATTAGCTCAAGTAGCCTAATATTTACACTTCATTTAAAGGTAAATAAAGCAGATTGTTTTAAAAGACATTAATTTAATTCGTTAGATGTTAAGGAAATTGCTGTGCTGATGGAGGAGGCTTATCAAAGTAAAATAGATTAAATTAAATTGTTATGGTCAATTGAACGTAACACATCGATTCTCAACGGCTGTTTCACCATACAAGACTAGCATCGCCACATATAATATATTCCTGTTGTAATCTGACGTTATTAACTCTTTATTTTCATTCGTCCTGTTATTGGCTGTTATTAAGGCTATTATTATAATAGTACAATTATTGTTATCATAATATCATAATAATTATTAATAATTATCATCATTATTACAATATTGTTATTATTATTAATAATTATTATTATTATTATTAATAATAATAATAATAATAATAATAATAATAATATTAAATAATAATACTAGCCTACTATTTGTTATGCCTTGTAAGCTATAATTATAATAATTGTACGTGATTATTATGTTATCCATTACCATGTGTCACTTTTAAATGTTGCCCTAAAATCATTGAAAAAATATGTTTCCCCATGAAGCCTTATACTTCCGCGAAGACCAAAGAACAACTTAGTCTATAGAAGAGGAAAGAAAACCACGGGGATCAGCATTTATCTGTCTGTCTTTCCTTCCTTCTCTCTCTCTCTCTCTCTCTCTCTCTCTCTCTCTCTCTCAATCCCTCTCTCCCCCGCGCACCTAGCCGATGCTTTCACAAAAACACACTTTACGGGCCTCGCGACCACTCTCGTGCGTGGGGGACTTGGGGGGATGCCGAAATCTCCGGCTTTTACTTCATAGCCGCGGTGGTATGGTGGGTAGAAAAGGCCCCCGAAGCGTCTCCCTCTCGCTCCCTCCCTCTGCACGCCCCAAAGGGTTTTGTCAGTTGGAATTAAATCAGTGTGCGGTGCCGCGGCCCCCTCTCTCTCTCTCTCTCTCTCCCAACCTGAGTGTGTGCTCTCTCTCTCGGCCTGGAGTCTCCGCGCTGCTCTCAGAGACATGCACTCACGTCCACTATGAGGGTAGGCTATGAAACATAGAGGCCCCCCTCTTATGCCTTGTTACAGTAATTATCATTTAACAATAGCACAACTCCTGAGTCCTGGCTGTCCCGACGATGATGTAACCACCCTACCAACCGACGGGGAAATATTGGTGAAAAAGAGAAAAAAAAAATACATTAGAAAGAATTGAGGTTCTTTTAAATAATCGTCTCATGCTGTTAATGTCTTGTTAATAAATACGAGAGACAGATGTTGTTTCGACGAGCTTGGTTAACTACTGTAGCCTACAGTGGAGTAAATAAAATAAAATAAATATGAATGCGCTACCACTTTATTCAAATCAAATGATCATGAGTCCGACTGTTTTTGTAGCGCATAAACATCCCTGCAGAGCAGTAACTGTCGATTCTGATGAAATCACTTGCGACGCAGATTTTTGTTGACAATTTACGAATAAGGGCTTCTTTTTGGGTCTGTAATCACTGTGCAGAATATCAACCGTTTTCGTCTGGGAATTTAGCAAGGCATGCTCCCTAAATGTCAACCCTAGCAACCGTTGATGTTTCGATACAACATGACATAGGTCAACTCTAATAGGTTAATTCTTTAATCGAAAAAAGTAACCCTTCAAATAGAGGGATAGCAGGAAGGGGATAAGCAACCATGTGCCTTGCACCTGCACTCACACACACACACACTCACACACACACACACACACACTGTTACGCTTGCCTGGCTCAGGACAAGGTGACAAAAAGGGAGACGACACATGGAGAACAATAATAGGAGATTTATTAAAGTATATTAGGTTAAATGGAAAGAATGATAAAGTAAATCATAACAACAACCAAAACGGCTGCTGGTCGACAAGGAAGAGAACGAGTCCATCAATTTGACCCCCTCTTAAAGTTCCTGGGACAATCAGGATGATCACCTTCACCTGTGCCCATCAGGAACCAAGAGAGAGGGTCAACAAGACAATAGATGTTTGGCGCCCACTGGTGGTACCAGTGTGGATCGTCACATCCCCCCCCTTAAAACAGAGGCCTACTAAAAAGGTCTCTGCTAATTTGTTTCCCAGATTACAAATAATACAAATAATAACAATAGTTTATGGCAACAAAAAACGGTGATCTCTGCCACACAGCCTAAACGTCAAATCCCAACCTCCCCTACAACCTGCCCACCCTCCAGCAATTCCTGGTACCTGGAAAAGCTCTATTTAAGGAGGGAGGAGCAAGAGAAAGAGAGATTAAGGACAAGAGTTTTAGACCGGCAGCATTGATTCACCTGGTAAGGCGCTGGCTCGGACTCTGCAAAGTATGCAAAAAGGTCAGGGGGTTATGATCTGAACAAACAACCACTGGATGAGACCCCCCCCCTCCCACACAAACATCAAAGCGCTGCAGAGCCCAAACCAGTGCCAAACAGAAACCAAACAGCCCTCAAACAATAACACATAACTCAGCCAATGTCTCATGGTCCTAAGCCGAGGACGCAAAACACCGTCTCCAGGCCCACTCACATCCTCCTCCCCCCCTGCTGCCACCACAGGAGTGGACGGAGATGGAGACACCCCATGCACTGTGGTCTGTGTAGACCCTCTACGGCTAGGGGCATCGATCAAATAATTCTGTCCGGACACCTGTCGTACAACAGAGTAGGGACCAGTGAATTTTGCCTGGAAAACTGGGTCACTCACAGAACAATCAATATGAGGAAGCCATTGACGAACCAACACATCCTCCAAGAGAAAACAACCACTTTCAGAGCTCTCCAGCTCATCCTTAGGCTGAATCCCACTGAGCAGCAGCTTCAACTCAGGATCCTCCTGTTGGGCTAAAATCAACTCACTCCGAGACAAAGACGGCGGCAGATCTGGTAACTGAAAAACAGAATTGTCAGGAGTGAACTTATCAGACTCTTTACCATCATCAATTTTAGGGTCCATGCAACTCATAGTACGAGTCATGGCGCAGGCAGTAAAAACCTCAGGAAACTCCTTCACACTTAGGTCGGGTCCTGTTGGTCGTGTAAACCCAGAACTAACTACCAGAGGTGGGGGCACATCACTCCACACTCTTCCTCCAGCCAGGTTATTTCCTAAAATGACTGCCACACCCACCACAGGCAGAGAGGGTCGAACACCAATGGTCACTACCCCCTGGACCAGATCAGAGCAAAGCTCAATTTCATGCAAGGGGACAGACAAAGTCTGCATCCCCATCCCTCTAATCAAAACGCTGGTCCCCACACTTGACTCCTGAGAGAATGTTAAAACCGATTCCAATATAAACGATTCTGAAGCCCCTGTATCACGAAGTATCTGGACAGGCACTTTCTGTGGGCTTCCCACCAGAGAAACGAAACCTGTAGTAATAAACGGGCCAAAATCAGGATCCTCCTCGCTAATCTGTATGGAGGCAGAGCCCTGTAATGCCCCCGCCAACTCAGTAGCCGCAGGTGGGCTGGATACTGAGGATGCCATCACCCCTGGTTTAAAGGGAGACCCCTCGGCAACCCCAGACACTCTTACTCCTGCCCCACAAGCATGCACTGCAAGAGCCAACGGTCTAACAGAGCCCCCCTTCCCACTGTAGGTTTTCTTTCCTTTTAGGACAGGACACTCCTGTTTCCAGTGACCCTTCTCAAGGCAATAATTGCATGTCGAGTTAGGATCTACTCTACTCTGACTGCCATGCTCCGACTTTGAAAAGGGGACAGAATAACCAGGACCTTCGTTAGGGAATTGTGTACGATTTACCAATAGGTCAGTCACGTTCGGATTATGTCTACGGCTCCCCTCGCTACGAAAACGATGTTCACCAAACTGACTCTTATTAGTCAGTACAAATTCATCTGCCAACACCGCGGCTTGACCTGCTGTTTTCACCTTGTGTTCGTTAACGTAAGTGGCAATGCGATCAGGGACAATGGTTTTAAACTGTTCCAAAATAATCAAATTTGACAGATCCTCCAGAGTATTCACCTCTACCGCCACGCACCAACGATTGAAATGGCTGGTTAGTTCTCTTACAACCTCAACATGAGTTTGTTTGTCATGTTTCTTCCATTGTCTAAACCGCTGTCTGTAAGCTTCAGGAACAAGTTCATATGCCCTAAGGATAGCGGCCTTAACTGTATCATAATCTTTCCTCTCTCTACCATTAAGAGCAATATAAGCTTCCTGAGCTCGGCCAATAAGCACACTCTGTAGTAATGCGGTGCGGTCTGAAGTAGACCAGTCCCTATCGTCGGCAACACTCTCAAACAGTGAAAAGAATATATCAGGATCTTTTTCATTAAACTTTGGCAACAGTCTAACCATGACAGACATATTATCCCTCTTAGAATTACTCGAATCGCCACCTCCACCGTCAGATAACTTTCCCTCAGCAATCAACTTAAGGCGCTCCCGTTCATGAGCCAATTTTTCAAACTCCAATTCCCTGTCCCTCGCACGCTCTCGCGTCTGAAATTCACGCTCTTGCATCTGAAATTCCATCTGTAATGCTAACAATTCTTTCTGTTGATCAAATGTTAACTCAGTGGACCCAGATGCAACCCCAACGGATATTTTAGGGACAGACATTTTACCCTTTAGTATGCCCCTTTGAATTAATGTATTCTGTAAAGCCTCCACTACGTCCTGTTTCTTTGCTCGGCCTTTCACCACCTCAAGCTTAACCTCATAATGTTCAGCAACCTTCCACAGTTGTTCTTTCGTTAACTGTAACAATCCATCGACCGACGGAGCTGCCACAAACTCCTCAAAAACATCCATAACTCAATATAATCAAATAACCAATATTAACCAACCCTAACAAACGGGAATCTCCCCTCCTATTACAAACTCCTCCTATAAACTACTCCCATATCAGCCATAATCTTCAGCCCATTTAAAGCGAGTAACTGTGCACACATACAAAACAGAAAAGTAACTAACATACTTCGTAAGAGCTGCCCCGCATCTAACTCAGTAATGACTGACTAACCACTCAGCTAGTCTTCAGTGCGTTCACATGCAACTCTTCCACCAAGCAAATGCCTGGTGGCGCCCCCGCGTTCAACACACCAAAAATAACAAACGAAAACAATAAACAAGCGTTAAGCGCTTCTACTCCTAGCACGGGGGTTCACGTATAGCTCTGATGGTATCTAAACCACCCGCCCTACCTATCCTTCTCTGCTTTGCATAGAACACAGCACTCACCAAACTCCAGCCGAAGATCACAGCCAATACCAAGAGTTACGTCCTTGTCAGCACAGTCGGACGGCCAGCTCCCCCTCGTCACCAGCACCCAAACCAACGTACCAAATATACTAAACAATACATTACATCCAATCCAACCAAAACCCAATAACTATAAACAATAACCATGCGGGTCTCCCAATATAGAGTTGGACAAATCCAACAATCCAATCCCGAATATCAACTATGAAAAGGGAGAGAATATTGCTCTCACCAAATTCACTCCCGGACGAGCACCCAATTTGTTACGCTTGCCTGGCTCAGGACAAGGTGACAAAAAGGGAGACGACACATGGAGAACAATAATAGGAGATTTATTAAAGTATATTAGGTTAAATGGAAAGAATGATAAAGTAAATCATAACAACAACCAAAACGGCTGCTGGTCGACAAGGAAGAGAACGAGTCCATCGATTTGACCCCCTCTTAAAGTTCCTGGGACAATCAGGATGATCACCTTCACCTGTGCCCATCAGGAACCAAGAGAGAGGGTCAACAAGACAATAGATGTTTGGCGCCCACTGGTGGTACCAGTGTGGATCGTCACACACACACACACACACATACACACACACACACACACACACACACACACACACACATGCATGCACACCGCACATGAATAAATTCACTTACAGTAAATGCATATGTAACAATAACACACAGGCACTATTGAGGAAGTGTCCTCCAGTTTGACGCTGTGATTCCTGTGCTGTGGTCTGTTCGGCCAGTATAGACCGACTGGGAGTCGTGTGCTTTGCGTTTATGTTAAGCCTAAGCTTTTATCCCCAGTCTCGCCCATCCTGCCCATAGACCACAGAAGGTCAGTGAGTTCTCTCTGATCCTCTCTCTTACTGATTATGTCAATCATTATCTCAGCATCCCTTTTATTATGAGAAGATATAATGACAGCGAGATAGAGAGAGAGAGATAGAGAAAAAGAAAGAGAGAGAAGGTGTGAGAAAGAGGATGATGGGTGGGAGAGAGGATGATGGGAGGGAGAGAGGTGTGAGAAGGACAGTTGAGGAATAGAGTAAGGACTTTGGCTTGTTGTCCGTTCTATTGCAAGGATCAACTTCGGTTTCCAATGTAAAAGGGCATCCGACTTCTTATCTCGTATAGAGGAAAAGGCTTTCTGAGAGTGCATTAGAGGTGTATTACGATAAATTGAACATTGTCACGGGAACTGAATCTTGAAATCATATCTATTCCCAACCTTCTCCTTTACACACACTGTCTGGCCAGTGTCGCCTTACAATCACACCATCGCACACCCAGATCCCATTCACAATCTCTCTCTCTCTCTCTCTCTCTCTCTCTCTCTCTCTCTCTCTCTCTCTCTCTCTCTCTCTCTCTCTCTAGTGTATATCTATACACAACATTCTCTCAAACACATAAACACTTACAAAGACACACACACAGACACAGACACACACACACACACACACACACACACACACACGCATAGCACTACTCTGAACACAAACAGCAGCAATGCTACGCATGAGGTCCCAATGCCAATAGAATTAGAGCCATCCTGCTTTAACGTGGGGGTGTCAGTCTGCATCGACCCGTCCGGGTCCAACACAGAACCACAGGATCAATTGTTACTGAAGCACCACGGAAACAATCCATTTTAGAATCTATAGTACATCATTTACATCATCCACCACATCATTTATATCACATTACATTATCTATTGTCTACTACTCCCACAAACATTATCTAGGCCTACAACGTTGTCATCTTTCCTACAGTATCTGTTGTTTGTCTTTACTACATTATCTCTTATTCGTTTTCCGACATTATCTCTTATCCATCTTTCCCACATTA
>NC_137690.1:8868763-8906263 GCF_963989245.1 Nansenia antarctica
GCACATGTACTGTAGGATACTAAATCATTTATAATTATCTGTGTCCTCCTGTGTATGTATGTGTGTATGTGTGTGTGTGTGTGTGTGTGTGTGTGTGTGTGTGTGTGTGTGTGTGTGTGTGTGTGTGTGTGTGTGTGTGTGTGTGTGTGTGTGTGTGTGTGTGTGTGTGTAGGCCACTAGATACCATGTGTTCATATGTAGTACAAAACCAGACCATAACATTTCTAATAAACACAATGGGAAAGCCTATAGGAGTTGTGTGTACTGCAACTAGCTTTTCCATGATATACATTTTCAGACTGTTTGCAAAAACTTTGATTGAATAATTACAGCTTTCTCAAAATCATTGTTAAAATCAAGATACACTAAACATCATGTTGTAGAGTATTCTGCTTTTAATACTAATGGCTCTGCTCAGCACTTGGCTGAGTAGAATTGGGGTCCTCTGTCACTTGTGCTAATAGTTTGGGTCTGGGTGCGTTCGATTTATGATGCCCTGTGTGCTGCATATGCCAGTTGGTAATTGATTACACACAGATTGGTAGAAAAACACCATGAAAATGACTTGAGTGTCCCAGTTCAACAGCATGAGGCTAAGTCGCACGTTGTGTTAATCAATATTTTCCTATTAACAGTTATTTCCAAATGTTGCAGTGAACATTTAGTAGTAAATGATTCATTTGTATCGGCTCTATCTATTAGTCTAGAAGCACACAACAAATAAGAACACTTTCATTGAAATAATACACATAATATCAAATGTTCTCATCATTTAATGAGTGTCATTTTTAGTAAAAAAAAACTGATTTTACAGTGCCCTACACAAAAGTGGTAAATAAAAAGTGCTCCATAGATGAGCCTGTATTAGGGTCACCCAAGCTCATAGGCCTACTGATCATCTTGTTTTTCTTTTGAACTGAACCATGACACAAAACAGTTTAACCTTTAATGTGTCTATGTGTGTGTGTGTGTGTGTGTGTGTGTGTGTGTGTGTGTGTGTGTGTCTTTGCGTGGACATGCAACTCTTACACCTCTACCTTTAATGAATGTGTGTGTGTGTGTGTGTGTGTGTATGTGTGTGTGTGTGTGTGTGTGTGTGTGTGTGTGTGTGCGTGTGTGTGTGTGTGTCTGTGTGTGTGTGTGTGTGTGTGTGTGTGTGTGTGTGTCTGTGTGTGTGTGTCTGTGTGTGCGTGTGTGTGCGTGAGTGTCTGTGTGTGCGTGTGTGTGTCGCATAAATTGAGTTATGCTAAGCCAGTTCTGATGTGCTGAAGCTCCCATCTCCCCTAATGAAGCTAATTATGGGTCTATTTAGAGAGAGGGGAGCCCAGGAGACGGAGTGGAGATCCTCACTTCATTAAAAATCAATTAACACACCCAACGTGCCAGATCACCACACACCACTCAATGCTGCAGCCAGGCGACCAGGCACCCACGGACCCACACAACTCTACCTTCTACTGGACTGTGAAAGGTTCATACACCTGTCTGTCTGTCTCCCTCTCTCTCTCTCTCTCTCTCTCTCTCTCTGTATATCTGTCTGTCTGTCTCCCTCTCTCCCTCTCTCTCTCTCTCTCTCTCTCTCTCTCTCTCTCTCTCTCTCTCTGTATATCTGTCTGTCTGTCTCTCTCTCTCTCTTGCTCTTTTTTCTTTATTTAAACAAATTATTTCTCTTCCTCTTCCTCCTTACTCACTCTCTCTCTCTCTCTCTCTCTCTCTCTCTCTCTCTCTCTCTCACCTCTCTATCCTCCCCCTCTATCCCTCCCCCACTCCCTCCCCCCTCCCCCACTCCCTCCCTCCCCCCCATCCCTCCTCTCCTCCCCCCTCCCCCCCTCCCTCCCTCTCTCTCTCTCTCTGAGGAGATTGGGAGGCTGAGCTCCTCTTAGCTTTGGAAGTGCCAGCGCTGCAGTCCGGCCCTCACATAACCTTAAGATAACTCTGACTACCTGTCATAGCTGCCACTCACTCACCCCGCATCATCCCGGCCTGCCCCCGCCCTGCCCCGCCCCCGCCCCCGCCCTGCCCGCCCCCATCCCGCCCCGCCCCGCCCCGCCCACACCTAGACACACAGGTAGACAGGTGTTTAGACCTCCACAAAAGTTCCTGCTTTAGACATCCATATTTACACCGGAAATACCCCCCCCCCTAGAAGTCCATTTGGGATACAGTGAGATCTCGGGGTTTACTGTAAAGAGGATGAGCACTTAAACCATGCCAGACTCGCTACCAGAGTCGAGATGACATCACTTCCTGTCGGAGGGGTGACGGCCGAACGGATCATCGCTGTGACAGCCAGACGAGAGCGAGTGGGTGGTCGCCTTAGCAACAGCCATGCTGTCATGACTGTCTCCTTATCCCACCTGACAGTCGCCGGCGGCAACGAAAACACACTAGGAAACGCACACGACAACAATGGGCACGCCCCCACATGCAGCAGGCTGCACTGTCATACAAAGAACACACAAGTAAAAATCACCCACAGATTTTCACATACGTACCATAACAGAAATACCCTAAACAGTAACATTACAAAGGCTGCGTAGGAGAGTCTGTATATATTGTAGAGGATCATCGTCTCTGGTAATCCACACCCTCCAAGCAGTTTCTCAAGGTTTATAGTTAGCTTCTCCACACTGACATCCACGACAGCTCTCCTTGTGAATCTGTTTCAAACAAGAGAGGTGACACACAGACACATACACGCACGCACACACACACTCACATGCACACATGTTTGTTTGTGTACTGGTTATATTCAGACTGTTGACAACTGCCATGTCCTGAAGCACAAGTGACCTGTTTTAGGGTCTATAATTAGACAGTTAGAGACCGCTTCCATTGACATCCTCACCACAACTCCCTGTGTGTGTGTGTGTGTGTGTGTGTGTGTGTGTGACTGTGTGTGTGTGTGTGTGTGTGTGTGTGTGTGTGTGTGTGTGTGTGTGTGCGCGCGTGCGTGCACACGTGTTTGTGTGTGTTCTGTCCCAGTCCAACCCAGTCCACTCCGCCCCCCTGACCCAGTTTGTCGATGGTAGAAATGGGTCGACCCTAGGACCAGCCCAGAGAGCTGTGTACCCCCGCGCACCCCCACATACACACACAGACAGACACACAGACAGACAGACAGACAGGCAGGCAAATCCTACTTCGTGTTGGAAGTGTTATTCATTCATTAACTGTGATGAAAGAGACCTTTGTGAAAAGCCTTTGTTGAGTTGATGACTCACAGTCACATTGGCTAGATGGGAGGTTAGTTTGAGGAGAGAGGAGAGGGAGAGAGATAGGAGGAGAGAGCCAGGGGGAGAAAGGACAAAGGAGAGGACAAAAGGAAGAGGGTTTGAAGAGGCTCAGTAATAACAACTGGTCCTGTGTTGTTCGGACTTCTAAGGGTTTTCTTTGCTCTAATAAGAGGACCCTGTCGTAACCCTTCTTCCCATCTTACCCACCACCTCCCCCCCCTGTCCCCCCCCCCCCCCCTTCTGTCCTCCTGTGGCTCAGTTGGTCGAGCATAGCGCTATCAAGGCTTAGGTTTTGGGTTCAATTCCCGCTGGGACCATATATACTGAAAATGTATGCACTAACTGCAATGTAAATCGCTTTGGATGAAAGGGTCAGCTACATGGTATATATTCTGTCACTGACATCACTCCCTCAGTACAGGTGACGTGTGTGGCCAGCCAATCAAAAGGCAGAAAGACTTTTTGGTGTGTTTGATTTGGTGTGTTTGAGCACATGTATCATAATGCCATGGGATGCATAGAATCTCTGTAACACTTGTTATACAGTGTACAATAATACCTGGGAGCTCATGACTTAAGTCATTAACAAGTAAAGCAAACAATCCTTTGTCAATCTCATTGGTGATTGACAGGTGTCCATCTGGAGGGGGATGGGTTGAGGTCAGGAGGAAACTGTCTTAGCTTCAGGAGTCAGGGAGGTCTTTGTCACTATGACCACCTGACCACACCGTCTGACCCCTTGAGCCATGTGCTCTAGTGGGGCCCGCCACCAGGCCCAAGGGTCCTTGTGGGTAACGAGGCTCCATACCTGTCCCAGCTTAGACAGACGAAAGTCTGCAGAGTGGTCATCATCTCTGGTAGATAATCTCATTACACATACTGCACACTCATACTGCATACCGCTCAGACACACAGATACATGCCCGCACACTTACACACAGACATACAACATACACTTGCACACACACACACATAGGTGCACACATACGAGCTCCTCGTCAGAACAATCCGATACAACATACATATGCACACACACACACACATTCACACACATTCACATACACATACACATACACACACACACACTGTAGCACCTGTGGACCTGTTGAAGCTGCAGCACAGAACGTTTAACACAGAGCCTTGTAGATGTGTGTAAGTCTGTGTGTGTCTGCACAGAAAATGAAAACGGATGTCGTAGGTAAGCAATACTTTTGGGCATTACAGTTGACTTGCAGTGATTCATATAATTCGAAAATGATATTTCACAATAGTAATTCCCGTGTGAACCTTGTAGCTTTGCTTAGCGGCATGTGATCGGTCTACTGCACCGCTTTTACCACAGCTCTTGAGCATAACAGCCACTGGCCAAAGTAGATGACTTTTTAGTGAATCTAGTTTTAGTGACTAGTTTTAGTGACTCCAGTGGTTTTAGTGACTCTAGTTTTAGAGGCTCTAGTTTTAGAGGCTCTAGTTTTAGTGACTCTAGTTTTAGAGGCTCTAGTTTTAGTGACTCTAGTTTTAGAGGCTCTAGTTTTAGAGGCTCTAGTTTTAGTGACTCTAGTTTTAGTGACTCCAGTTAGGTTTCCAACGGTTTGGGTCAGCCATTGGTGGTTTCATGGAGAAATTGTCATCCATGGTTCTTATGTGTTCGTCCGTTTCAGACCAGATGTCCACGTACCACTACACTCAGTCAGTTTGATCATATTTTATCATTGTTTGTAAGGACTGTATAGTTTGTTAGCTGTTAATATGGTTGAAGGTATAGTCACACACTGGGGGAATACTTGACCAGTCTGTTACCTGTTGTGGAATATCTGCTTGGTTGCTCTTTCTAAAAGCCAATAGTAATTCAACCGTGGCAGTAAAGTTTCATGTGAACATGGTTCAGGTAGGGTGAGATTATGCAGGAATCACTGCTTCCGCTAAGCTTCTGTGCCGCGCAGGGTGTGGGGAAATAATTTGGGATTAGATTGGGTGCTCTAATCTCTTTATAGAGTGTGCAGCCTCAGCAGAGCTACGGCACGTAGCTATCTCTCTTTCTCTCTCTCTCTCTCTCTTTATCTGTCTCCCTCCTTCTCTATCTCTCTATCGCAATCCATCCTTCTCTGGCTCTCTCCTTCTCTGTCTGGCTCTCTCCTTCTCTATCTGGCTCTCTCCTTCTCTATCTCTCTTTCCCAATCCCTCCTTCTCTCTTTCTTTCTCTCTATCTGGCTCTCTCCTTCTCTATCTCTATCGCAATCCATACGTCTCTTGTCTCTCTCTCTCTATCTGGCTCTCTTCTTCTCTCTCTCTGTATCATAATCCATCCTTCTCTTTTTCTCTCTCGCTATCTGGCTCTCTTCTTCTCTATCTCTCTATCCCAACCCCTACTTCTCTGTCTCTCTCTCTATCTCTCTCTTCTTCTCTATCTCTCTATCCCAACCCCTACTGCTCTGTCTCTCTCTCTCTGTCTCTCGTCTTGTCTATCTCTCTATCCCAACCCCTACTTCTCTGTCTCTCTCTCTCTCTCTCTCTCTCTCTCTCTCTCTCTCTATCTGTCTCTCTTCTTGTCTATCTATCTCTCTATCCCAATCCCTACTTCTCTGTCTCTCTCTCTCTCCTTCTCTATCTGTGGCTCGACCAAATGGTAAATGGTTGATATAGTTATAGGACAGTTCATAAGGGCGGTCCATAAAGGGTTTCTCTATGTCAATACATCTCATTTTCATACTCATTTTATGATGAATGCATTTACAGGAGGCATAAACATACATTACAGTTCATACATGCACTAGATGCATTGGTGATGTAAGCATGTAACTCTACTACTGGTAGGAACCATATAACCAAATAATCTACAGCATGGAGACCTACTCCTTGTGTCACCACAAAGATGTCCCAGATGTTCCTCTCATCCCCACAAACCTGCTTAAATGCAGAATGTACAAGTGTCAGGGCGACCTATTCACTGGAGAGCCCCCCCCCCCTCACCACCACCACCTTCAACACCCCCCGCCTCCCCCCCCTTCCCCAACCGTAACCTCTCTCGGCTCTAAATCGAGCCAGGCCACACACTGTATCCCCTCATCCCCTAATTAGCCCCCCGACTGCGGGCAGAGGAGAGGTACTGCTGAGTGGTCCTTAGCCCCGGTACACGCAGCGCTGGCACAGAAAAGTGTGTGTGTGTGTGTGTGTGTGTGTGTGTGTGTGTGTGTGCGTGTGTGAAATGAAATATGCCACAATTAAACGGTTATGTAACCCAGGTATGTGTGTGTTCTCTCCCCACCCTCCCCTTCTTCCCCCCTCTCACCCTGTCCGTCCACAGCCCAAATAGAAGTTATACCGTGCAAAATCTGCGGAGACAAGTCGTCAGGTATCCACTATGGAGTCATCACGTGTGAGGGCTGTAAGGTGAGTGTCTCCGCTGGGTTCAGCTCCCTCTCTCTCTCTCCCTCCCTCTCTCTCTCTCTCTCTCTCTCTCTCTCTCGCTGTTCTTCATCCGTGTCTGTCTACCCTTCATCATCTTCCTCCCGCCATCTATTATCGACATGATCCTCCCTCTTTTTATTCTCTTTTCTTTTTCCTCTCTTTTTCTATTTCCCCCCCCCCCCCCCCCATTATTTTCAAATATTCTCCTATCGGTTCTCTCAGGTTATAATATCTCTAGATAGTTTCACCGTCTTTTTCAAAACAAATCCTCTCTGGCGCCATCAGTTTGTAGTTTGAAGTATGTTCTATCGGTAGTAGTGTTAGTGTGTTGTTGTGGTCTCTGAAGGTTCTCCTGTCTTGTTTGTTCACGGTGGGGCTCTCCAGGGCTTCTTCAGACGGAGTCAGCAGAACAACGCTGCCTACTCCTGCCCTCGCCAGAGGAACTGTCTCATCGACAGGACCAACCGCAACCGCTGTCAGCACTGCCGCCTGCAGAAATGTCTCGCCCTCGGAATGTCCAGAGACGGTGAGAGAGAGATACCGACACACGCACACACACTTCCATGTGCATGCATCAAAGTCCTGTGCGCACGCACGCGTACACACACACATACACACACAGACATTATACCGTGGTCACTGTGTTGCCTATGTCGAAGGCAAGCACTTCTCTAAACCGTCCCTCGCTCTCTCTCTCTCTCTCTCTCTCTAGCGGTGAAGTTCGGCCGCATGTCCAAGAAGCAGAGGGACAGCCTGTACGCCGAGGTGCAGAAGCACCAGAACCGGATCGCCGAGCAGAGGCAGCAACAGACGGGCGAGGCGGAGGCCCTGGCCCGCGTCTACTCCTCCAGCCTCACCAACGGCCTCAGCACCCTCAACCACGAGATCGGGGGCACCTACGCCAACGGCCACGTCATCGAGCTGCCTAAGGGCCAGCCGGGCAGCGGCGCCCCGGGGGGGGGTTACTACCACGGCATGGACTCGACCCAGCCCTCCCCGGACCAGTCCGGGCTGGACATGGCGGGCATGAAGCACATTAAGCAGGAGCCGGTGTACGACCTGACCCCCGTGCCTAACCTGTTCAACTACGGCTCCTACCAGGACAGCCAGCTGGGGCCCCCCAGCGTCAGCATGGGGGAGCTAGGTAAGGACCACCTGACCTGGCACCACCTGAGTCTCACCTGTGTATCACCTGAGTAGAGTATAGATTAAACTAGGTTAGGACCAGTTTTGCGTACCTTTGTGAACCGAAGAGCGGTACCGCGGTCGCCACAGGTATATACGCCACGTCCGCCACTTCGTCTGTGTCTTCAGACAGACACCCTGGATCAGAGGCGTGAAAATGACATAGGACACCTGTAAACCGTAAAGCCTAAACACCTGTCACCTGTCGACCCCTAAAGCCGCCACCCTAATCAGAAGTGATTTTCCTCAGGTAGTCTGCCCTGAAATGACTTGGGTTTACAGGAAGTTATTGATGATGAGGAAGCTGGGTGATCATGTGTCATGGGGGTGTGAGTCAGTCTGATAAGCTGCGTGCGGGACAGGAGATCAGACAGGCTTACAGAGAGCTGACTACGCATGGCCATATACATTAATACAGCTCAGGCCAATCAATCAATGCTGGCAGTACAGTATACAGTAGGAACGCCCTACAGCTCGATCAGAGAAGCTTCAGTGTCGCTGTACCCATTGGCACGCTGTAATAGAATAAGAGAGAGAGAGAGAGAGAGAGAGAGAGAGAGAGAGTGTGTGTGTGGACGTGCACCACACTGTCTGCTTCATTGAAACATTGAATGTGTGCAAAATGAAATGCAGTCAACATGAGAATTGCTTATCAACATACTACGAGAGAGAGAGATGGAGCAGTGGAGGCTGGTGGAGGTAGAGGTAGAGGCTGGTGGAGGTAGACATCAGAGGCCAGGGGAGGCTGGTGGAGGTAGACATCAGAGGACAGGGGAGGCTGGTGGAGGTAGACATCAGAGGACAGGGGAGGCTGGTGGAGGTAGACATCAGAGGACGGGGGAGGCTGGTGGAGGTAGACATCAGAGGACGGGGGAGGCTGGTGGAGGTAGACATCAGAGGACAGGGGAGGCTGGTGGAGGTAGACATCGGAGGTCAGGCTCATTGTGATGCATGGAGCGAAACCGGGGGAATGGTACCATGACACAACGAGCCCGTCGTCCTCCGATGTTTGCCTCCACCGCCGCCAGCCTCCACAGCTGTACAGTATCACTCTGACCCCCCCCCCCCCCCACCCCCTCTGTGTCCCATAGAAGTGGGCGGTCTCTTCTAGTGACGGTGTACCGTTTGGCTGTCTGCTGTACATGTCAATACAGCTTTGTTCAATTGTGTTTCTGTGTCCCCCCGCCCCGCCCCATCATAGATCGTATCGCCCAGAACATCATCAAATCCCACCTGGAGACGTGTCAGTACACAGCAGAGGAGCTGCAGCAGCTCGCCTGGCAAACACACTCCTACGACGACGTCAAGATGTACCAGACCAAGGTGTGTGTGTGTGTGTGTGTGTGTGTGTGTGGGTGTGTATGGCGTGTGTGTGTGTGTGTGTGTGTGTGTGTGTGTGTGTGTGGTGTGTGGTGTGTGTGTGTGTGGTGTGTGTGTGTGTGTGTGTGTGGGTGTGTGTGTGTGTGTGTGTGTGTGTGGTGTGTGGTGTGTGTGTGTGTGGTGTGTGTGTGTGTGTGTGTGTGTGGGTGTGTGTGTGTGTGTGTGGTGTGTGTGTGTGGGTGTGTGTGTGTGTGTGTGTGTGTGTGTGTGTGTGTGGGTGTGTGTGTGTGTGAGTGTGTGTGTGTGGGTGTGTGTGTGAGTTGTTGTCCTCACATGGCCTGCATCCCCTAAGCACCTCACACTTCCATTGGTTTGTTCACACATGTCTGATGTCCCTCTCCCCTCTCTCCACCCATAGACTCAGCGTTTCAGTGTCTCTCCTTGTGGCCCTGCTCTCTCTCTCTCTCTCTCTCTCCCAAAGTCTTTGTGCCCGTCTATGGTATCTTGTTCTCTCTCACTCCTCCTCTCTTCCCCTTATCTCATTCTCTCTTCTTCTCTGCCTGCCGGTTTCTCCCTTTTCTACTCTGTGTACTCTGCTCCTCCCTTATGCCTGTGGGTGTGTGTGTGTGTGTGTGTGTGTGTGTGTGTGTGTGTGTGTGTGTGTGAGTCTACAGAGCAGCGGCGGCTCCTTTCTGCTGTACCAGCGTGACCCCTCTCATTCCTCTGTGTCTAATGCATTATGGGTCATTACAGACGAACCCTTTGAAATATTTTCCATGGAGATTCTTCCTACAGCGGGAAATTGTAAAAACGCACAAAGGCAATTTGCTGATATTGTACTTTGGATATTCAGAACAAGGAGCTGACTATTTCATTAGTATGAATTTCCCCAAATTCTCGTCGTCTTTGCCCACGTTCAGTTCGTCTGTCTGTCTGCATGTGCACTCTGTTGTGTAACTTATACTGCAAAATATGTCTTGTTCAATGTTTTCAGATGTGCTTAAGCACAGTGTGTGTGTGTGTGTGTGTGTGTGTGTGTGTGTGTGTGTGTGTGTGTGTGTGTGTGTGTGTGTGTATGTGTGTGTGTGTGTGTGTGTGTGTGTGTGTGTGCGTGCGTGTGTGTGTGTATGGTTATGTGTATGTGTATGTGTGTGTGTGGGTGTGGGTGTGTGTGTGTGTGTGAGAGAGAGAGAGAGAATTGTGTGTACAGAATAGTCAAGAAAAAGTAATAATAAAATAATGATATATCTATATACATATATCTATTTTAATAACACCAGCTGCATTGTGCAGTCGTAACACCACATGCATGTGTATTGATCGGCAGACGCGGGACGTGCTGTGGCAGCAGTGTGCCATCCAGATCACCCATGCCATCCAGTACGTGGTGGAGTTTGCCAAGCGCATCTCGGGCTTCATGGAGCTGTGCCAGAACGACCAGATCCTCCTGCTCAAATCAGGTGAGAGGAGCGAGCCGCCACACTCCCTCCGGAGGCCCCACCGCACTACGCTGCTATATTTAGGCTGTTTAGTTACTGTCTGCACGTTTGATTTCACTGCCTGCGTTATATGTTAACTTACAGTACAAATGCTGTTGTTTAGGTTACCTATAGTTGTGTTTTCATTGATGTTATTGACCGTTCGCTGGCTTATCAGCCCAATAGAGCTCTCAGGTCTTCTGACGCTGGTTTTCTCTGTGTACCACATGTACAAAAGAAGAGATTTGGTGAGGCTGCATTCTCATTGTATGCACCCAAATTGTGGAATGCACTGTCAGTTTACATTAGGGATGCAACCTCAGCAAATATGTTCAAGTCAAGACTAAAAACCCATCTTTTTAATATTGCTTTTAAATGACTAAATAATTAAATTATGATTATATAATGATTGGAGCACTTTGAGCTGCAACGTTTGCAGGAAAAGCGCTATACAAAGTTATTATTATTATTATTATTATTATTCAACTCTCTCTCTCTCTTTCTCTCTGTCTCTCTCTCTCTCCCTCCCCCTCTCTCTCTTTCTCTCTGTCTCTCTCTTTCTCTCTTTCTCTCTCTCTCCTTCCCTCTCTCTCTCTCTCTCTGTCTCTTTCTCTCTCTCTCTCTGTCTCTTTCTCTCTGTCTCTCTCTCTCTCTCCTTCCCTCTCTCTCTCTCTTTCTCTCTGTCTCTCTCTCTCTCTCTCCTTTCCTCTCTCTCTCTCTCTCTCTCTCTGTCCAGGTTGTCTGGAGGTGGTCCTGGTTCGAATGTGCCGGGCGTTCAACCCTCTCAACAACACTGTGTTGTTTGAGGGGAAGTACGGAGGCATGCAGATGTTCAAAGCACTAGGTAACACACGAGTGCTGCTACAGTACTCCCTCTATACCCACCCCCTACATCCTCCTGCACCCTAAGCCCAACATCTCACCTTGGTTTCATCTCACATGTCCTGACTTCACTGTAATTATCGTATCTCTCAGGTTGTGACGACCTGGTCAGTGCGGTGTTTGACTTTGCCAAGAGTCTGTGTTCCCTGCAACTGACTGAGGAGGAGATCGCCCTGTTCTCCGCTGCAGTCCTCATCTCCACAGGTTGGTGCTAACCGCTAGCAGCTAGCGTTCTGATGCGTACAGGCTAGCGGCTGATGACATTAGCTTTTGACAAAAAATGCGACAGAAATAGTTTGAGAACAATTACATTTTCCGTGTTTCAGTTGCATGCTGGGTCGGTCTCTCCCTGTACAAGGTTGTCATGGAAACGTGCTGTATTTTCTTTAGTCAGAGACATAACATGCTCTGTTTCGGTATCTAGGTCTGAGTGAGCGGAGTGAGTAAGTCATTATAACAGGCGGTATGTCTGTGTGTGTGTCTCTCTCGTCAGATCGGCCGTGGTTGATGGAACCCCGGAAGGTCCAGAAGCTGCAGGAGAAGATCTACTTCGCTCTGCAGCACATCATGCAAAAGAACCACCTGGATGAGGACGCACTGGCAAAGGTATGGGCAAAAAACTGAGATAGATAACTTCCATTCACATTCCATTTACACTACATCACATGACGGACGGAGAGATGATTCACTTACTTAGTCAAATGTATTTGTTGTAAGTCTCTTTGGATAAAGCGGCGTCTGCTAAATGCCTAAAATGTTAAAAAAGGTCACCTCACACACGTGTTTGATACCGTTCCTCATTCCCTTCCACGCATTACAATGAGCCTGTCCTCCGATTTCTACCTGCGCCAGCCGCTTCACGATAGCGTATCACAGTCGCAGACAGTCTCATACCGTGTAGCCAATGTGAGAGAAGGCTGCTATTCTCTAAGACATTGAATCTGTGTCGCTTGATACATGGAGTTTCTCTTTGTTACCTGGCGCGGTGTAACCTTGAAGCTAATTGCACAAAGGCGATATATAGTATCGTATCATTTCAACTCAGAGGTATTTTAGACCTCATAGCCTTTTTCACTTCAGCTGCCGTCTCCATAGGAGAGACTTAACTTAATCCGTCTCTAATCTGGATTTCCTGTTCCTGTCTCCTCCTCGGCAGCTGATTGGTCGAATCCCCACCCTGTCGGCCCTGTGTACCCTGCACACAGAGGAGCTGCAGGCCTTCCAGCAGCTGCACCCCGAGACGGTCAACGTCCTCTTCCCCCCGCTCTACAAGGAGCTGTTCAACCCCGACGCCAACGCAGCCATGACCATGCCCAAGTGACTGCCTGTGGTCCAACCACTGACCACAATGGACCACAACATGACCACGACCACGCCCGTAGAGCCCGGGCAACCGCAGAGCTCGGAGCCCGAGGATGCTGCCGGGACAACAACAACAACAACAACAACAGCAGCAACAACAACCAGACACTTACAGCCGCCAACACTAGAAATGTCCAGCACTTATCCGACCCTGTTCACCGATACAGTCTAAAGAATGTATATAAACGCACCCACGACCAAGGGGCTCTCTCTCTCTCTCTCTCTTTTTCTCTGTCTCTCTTTCTCTCTCTCTCTCTCTCTCTCTCTTCAGAAACTGACCAGAAATGTACAGACTTTAAACTAGCAAATTTAAGCTGTCTTTTAAAACTGGGTAAGTTAATTTGTTTATCTTTGAATTTGTTTTCTTTCTTTTTTTTTTTTTACATACAGTACATGATATTGTGACATTGAAGGTGGGGGAAAGGGATCGGTGTGGATTCAGAAAGCTATTGTAGATATTCTTTAGTGCAGATCGGATTCCAGTATTACTTCTTGTTCTGTTAATATTTTAGTCCTAATTTAAATCTGCAGCCGATGCAGCTGATGATGATGATACCTTGTCCATGTGTTTTTTATTTTTATTTCATGTGTACAGAATTTGTAAAGATGTGAAATGAGACTTGTAAAAGAATATGGGGGGGTTAAACCGAAGGTTGATTTTGGTACGTTGATAAAAGCCTTGTCTGGGCTCTGTTGATATGTAAAGAGGGTATCACACCCTTCAGTTGAAAAAAATACAGAACTGTAAAGAAGGAATACAAAAAAAGGCTACTTTTCAACATGAAGATATATACATAAATAATATTCTATTTTGCGAGAGAAAAAAAAGAAGGATTCTGGCAGATTCGCCATCCTGTCAATCATTTTGTTGTCGCTGCAATAACTCCGTCCAATCGAAAGCTGGACTGCTATCGAACAATCACAAGCAACCAATCAGAGACTGTAAAAGGAGGACCTCTCAGCTAATCACCTTTCTCCCTAAAACCCCGCCCACCACGTCCTCTCCCCACACACCCAGCCAAAACTGATGGAAAACACATTAAGCCCAAGTCCTGTACTAAATTACACTTTCAATAAAGATGCTTGTTTAGTCTAGGATCAGGCTTAATCTGTGTCTGGAGAAGATGCTTGGGTGCTTTCTCACGATTGGCTAAGCCAGTGAAGACCAACCCCAGCCACAGCATGACACTCTTACTCTTTACACCCCCGCCCCCCCTTCCACCTTGTCACGTTTTGCACAATCCAAGCCTGTACTAATCACTATGGGCTGTTTTAAATGAAGGACCCTCTCCGAGGAGCAATAACTCTCACACTGCCTTCTTCCTTCCTGCTCTCTCTCTCTCTCTCTCTCTCTTCTCTCTCCTCCTCCTCTTCCTCCTCTATCTAGTCCCAGGACTTGCAAGCACAGGGTAGTCATTATTAGCTAGATGCACTATGTGAGTAAGATACATCACTGATGGACATGCGTCCACTGATCATTTCATTCCGTGACAGTGAATATTCGAATAACATTCCATTTCAGAATGGTGACTACATTCTAGAATGTGTTCTGGGTGTGTAGAACTTAATGACTACATTCTAGAACACTTTTCCGGATCTTAAAAAAAAACAGGGTAACTGAGTTAGTCTCCACTGAAACCTCAATTTATAGTTGCAATACTTTATATTATCTTTATAGAAAGTTGTGACAGACAATCACTTAGTGTGTTGTTTTATTTATTTAAATTTTGTTAGTAATAATTCAATATGAATTGACACATGTAGTTTGTCAATGCTTTTGAATGTGATGTTAATAAATGTTTGGCCACTATGTAGAATTGCGTTGGTTTACCTGGACATTGTGTCTGATGACATCACACTCTCAGGGGAAGACGTGATTGGTCACCATCCTCTCTACTCTCTGTCATACTACACGTGAACTTTGGGCATAGTCAAATCAGTTGGATCCTCAAGTCAGTAAGAAACTACAGTGCATTTTAATTGGTTTGTATTTGGCATAGATTTCATTTCTTAGATTATTATAATTTTATAATGATCCTTGCAGTTCTATATCCTACCACTAGATGCTCCGTGTCCCATTTGTTTTGCAAGGTAGCACAGTCTTTATGCCCTACCAGTCTGTTAAACATATTCCAAAAAAGCAATCCAACTCTTGAAAATTAAAGCACTAATTAAATGTACAGCAGCATGAAATGAAAAAAATCCTATAATGAAAGTTCACAAATATATTGAGTGACATTTAATGGTAAAAAAAAAAAAAAAAAGAGCAAGAGAGAGAGAGAGAGCACTTATTCAAGGAAGCACATTTCTACTGTAGCCTACCAGTGCACTCATTCGTCTAACGGTCACTTATATGCCCAAACACAAGAGATCTGCTAGGATGTCCTCTGAAGATTGAACTCAATACAGTGGCCAAATCCCTCTAAAAATGATTTTGAGACATTCTTACCATTGCCAGTGTATAGAGCAGTAGCACCTATAACAATCTTCACCTCCTCCTCCTCCTCTCCTCCCACCCTCCTGTGTCCTGTATCCAGTGAGCCTCAGTGGTCCATGTTGTATACAGGATAGTGTACTCTTCCTATTCATACTACCCCGCCTCCCTACCTAACTGATTTCCTGTCCCAATATCCTGACCTGTGCCCTGCCCCATACCCCATACCCTACCATAGGCCCCTCCCCTATCGCCCAGGTCAGAGGTCGTTGGCTCGTTCAAGACAATCACTCGCGTCTCGATGCACTAAACAGCATCTCTCAGGGAGCAACTCTTTTTCATGTGTTGACGTAAAAAAGAGAATTTTAATATTTTTGGAAAATATAAGCGTTTTTTTGGAGATAGAAATACGTTGGTGGCTCCCAGCGAAGGAACCTTCCCAGACAAGGCTTTGGTGTGTTTGTGTGTGTGTGTCTGTGTATGTGTGTTTGTGTGTGTGTGTGTGCGTGTGTGTGCGCCAGTGTGTGTGTGTGTGTCTGTGTGTGTCTGCATGTATGTCTTCATGTGTTGGGGGGGGGGGGGTCGGGGGGATGAATTCACTGTCTAGGTGCATGTCCAGTCAACTGGTAGTGCCACTCACTACAAAAGAAACCCCTGAAAATCAATCATTGAATTGATTGCTGTCCTAGAAAAACACACAACGGTGTGTATTCATACAACAACTGACCCCTGCTGTAGAACTGCTGCTTGCTTAACAATGAATGAACACCATCACTAAGCTGCCACCTGTCCAACCATTCTGTACCCACGTGACAGTGAATTCAACCCAACTCTGCGGAGTCTGTTTCCTGTTGTTTTTTTATTTTCCCTATAGACTGTGAATCGGGGGTGGGGTGGGGAAGGGGTTGGTTATCTGAGTGGCAAAGCGACACTGTAAGGTACTGTAGCAATAATAACTGGAAGCATTTACTACTGTCATGTTTGCATTGTAAGATTATTTTTTATTTTATTACTATTACTACTATTATTATTATTATTATTATTATTATTATTATTATTACTACTACTCTTATATTACTATTAGCCTATTGTTGTTCTGTTATCTTTGCATGCTGTTTCATGGCAATGAAACATGGGGGCTTTTGTGTTTTTCTTCTCATACGATGCTGTGGGTTGGGGGGTGGGGGTGGGGGTATTTTATTCTGAATGTTATGGAGTCAGAGTGAGGGGCCGAACGCGTCATGCGCCTTTTACTCCATCAACACAGACGCCGCAGGGCGCAAACAGGAAATGGTCATCATCCCATCCACACCACAATGATGAAGTGTGCTGACATTTTATATGCTTAGTCGAAGTACATTTCATATACTTAGTCAAATACACTCCACCCCAACTTCTCCCTTCTTAGAGAACCTGTGTGTGTGTGTGTGTGTGTGTGTGTGCGTGTGCGTGTGCACATGTGCGTGTGTGTTTGTGAGTGCGTGCGTGCGTGCGTGTGTGTACGAGAGAGAAAGAGCGAGGTTCTTTGCTCTATTGATGCTTTGTAAACTTTCTTAATGCATTCTACATGCGTGCAATTGGAGTAGTGTTGAAACTGTTAATTTATTGATTAGAATGTCTTTGCGTCCAAGGAAGAGCCAATAAGATAAATGTAGCATCTGTAACCAAAACCCTTAAAAAGGTACTTGGGGTACAGAAACTCTTTTTAAAGGACTAACAAAACAGAAAAACAAGAAAAACATTTTTTTCAAGTGCCATAGCTGGAGAACAGGAGCTGGATTGGCGACATGGGACATAGATGCTTTACTGTGTGAGTTTACTTGAGAACCAATCAAAAAGGGGAATTCCGAGACAAGTGTGTATTTGATTACATTGAATTGTTTGTTTGTATGTTTGCTTTTTCACTTGATGAGTGGGCTCTGACCTCTGAACTTTGACCCAGATTTACATCCTCAAAGCTCACCTGAAGCACTGGCCAATGAGATCATACCAACTCTCATTTTGTGTGTGTGTGTGTGTGTGTGTGTGTGTGTGTGTGTCGTTGGGTGGGTGCGTGTTTGTGTGTGTGTGTGTGTGTGTGTGTGTGTCGTTGGGTGCGTGTTTGTGTGTGTGTGTGTGTAGAGAGAGCCATAAATTAAGCATTTTATGGATCAAGTTGTGTTGAAGTTCAGAGTTGTTGAGCCCTCTCAGTGTCTCCTCCTTCCAGATGTACATCTGAAGTGAAGGTCTGAAGTGATTTTTGTTAAATTCTATATTTTATCGCTTTTGTAGACATTTCTTTGTGGGAAGAAAAATAAAGGAAATTTTATGGATGCATTTCTGTCTCGTAATTTTTCCAATGTCTTGTAGTGCATCCACACAAATACACACAGTCAAACACATCATTGTCAGTATACACACCCCATTGTTTTTTGAAGATTTTTAGTAGAACAAAAACAAATATTCTTATTAAAAAAACATAAACAGAATTCCATATACTGTATACACAAGGGTAACAAAAATAATTATACCAATCATACACAACTCAAGAATGCCCCCTGGTTCTGACAGCACATCATATAATATATAATAATATAATATAATGCCATTTAGCCAAAGCCACTTACATTGTAGTGAGTGCCTACATTCAATGGTCGCCACGGGAATCGGACACACACCCTGAGCACCATGCTCTACCAACTGAGCTGGAGAGGACCACATCACCTTGATGCGGCCTTGAGTCTGGTCAGACAACAAAGACCACTTATAATGACAGATTACAGGGACAGTCTCCCTGGAGTAACTTAGGGCTACGTGCCTTACTCAAGGGCACACTAGTGGTGGTGTTCCCAGGTTGGATTTGAACTCGTGACCTTCTGATCACCAGTCCACTGCCCTACGCCATGATATGACTACAATAAAGCATTCCAGCATGTACCATAATGTGACAGCAGCTGGTGAAAACTGGGAACAAGTCGCCAACCGACGGACAGTTCAGACTTTTATTCTGGAAATGTTTCATACATTTGTTGAAAATCAATGACACACTCGCTAGTCAGGCCAAAACATTGCAATGCAATGGGTTCGGTCAGTAATCCCCACTACTACCTAGTTAGTTTTTACCGACCTAGTTAATTTTTTCTGAATAAAAGTCTGAAAATGTTTGATTGGTTGGTGACTTGTTCCCGGGTTTCAACATGTACCAGCTGCTGTCACAGACAGTACAGTGTATTTAAACACCAGGTGAAAGGAGGGCTACGTTTCCTATGATTGACAGGCCTCGGGCCCCCAGTACGGTTGAGTGAGTCTTAACAATGTCCTCTCTCTAAAGGTTTCCTGCTATTCGGTTAGACATAATTTGTTTACAACCGTTAGTGCCGTTCGCTATAGAAAAAAAATCGCAGAAAATCCCTGATTACTGTCCTAGAAAAACACACAATAGCGTGTATTCATACGACGACCCCTGTTGTAGAATTGCTGCTTGGGTAACAATGAAGGAAGACCATAACTAAGCTGCCAGTTAACTAAGATGAGACATCTTTTTTTTTTTTTAACACATTTGCGTACGCTGACGTTCAAGGCACTTACCCGCTCAACATGAGGGCTTTATATAAGAACCCCTGACACTGAACAAACAAATCACATGACTGTCGTATCCCTATGAAGGCCTCTGCCTCACAGTCCAATGCTACTGTATATAATACTGCGTTTAGACACTAGAATCCACATACATGTAGACAAGGCAGGCTCCACTGAGTCTTACTCCCACAGCAGACCAACAGTGCTGTGTAGGTAATGCTTTGAATTCAGACACAAGCCTCCCTCAGTCGACATGTTTATGTATGGTCAGTGTAGGAGGAACAAGGTAGGTAAACCTAAGAGCTCATGCCAAACGGAGCCCTTTACAAGCCCTGCCAGCTCACCACACATACAGCAGAGATACGACGACAGAATGGGCTAAACCCACCGTAAGTCAAAGCACCATACTGTGGGGGGCTCTAAGGCAGGACATGTTCCATAGGCCGCAACTGGCAAAAATGTTTAGCAAGACTGAAGACAAAAAGTCCAAAGTGTTCTTATCGGTCATGGGGGTCATGGGCTCTTTTTCGTCTCGAAACGTTTTCTGCCGTTTGCTGTTACCCCGACGACGACGACGACAACGACATAGTGGGGGGGGGGGGGCGGGGGTCAGAGCTTCTGGTGCTTCTCCTGGCGGGTCGGAGGTCACATCCTGGTCATCTGGATCACCCTGTCCTCCTCCTCAGATCTGCACTCTGTTCTCCCGCCAGCAACCGCGCCCCTCCTCAAATCTGACACGGGAGAAGATCAGTCAGAAACATGGCAGCCGCAGACACACAGTCATTACCACTAGAAAGAGAATAGCATCAGAGCGCAGAGAAGAAGAAGAGGCCGTGCAGCTCCGCATGAATAATTTGGTTTGATTCGATGGGAATCTTGGAAGAGGACACAAGGAGAAGAAGCGGAAGAAAAAAAACAAAGCACCTTTGAAATCATCATCAAAACAAGCATGGCTGAATGTTTGCGTGTGTGTGTGTTTGTTTGTTTGCTGGCTTGTTTGTTTTTGAGCGAGTTTCAGAGGAGAGGCTCCCTCTAGATGTGGGAATCACGCGTTTCGGCGTCTACCCAGAGACCGTAATTAATATCTAATCAAAGCTTAATGTCTCCGCAGCTCTTCGCCAACACAAAGCCCTGTTTAATATGTAATCAAAGAGAGCACGGCAACACCGCACGACGCAAGGCTCCGCCCCCTGCCTCCGACACTCTTGTTGTCGTTGGAAATAAACGCTTCCCTCTTCCCGCTTAATTAGTTGGCTGTTCTTAATTCCGTCTTCATTTGAAGTCGGGGGGGATTCATCTCCGTGCCAACAGGCCTCCTGGGTGATGACATGGAGGTGACACACATGCAACCACGAACATGTGCATGAGCACGCGCACACACACACACACGCACGCACGCACACACACATGCACACACGCGCGCACGCATGCACACGCATGCACACACACACACACACACACACACACTCACACACACGCACACACAGTAACATTGGCCTGAGAAGTTGTGTGTCCTCACCTGAGAGTCCCAGACTCTCACAGCAGGAGTTGCAGGTGTGTTTGAGGAGGAAGTTGTGGATGGCGGCGTCCCCCAGGTTAGCGGGACCAAACACCATGTAACTGCTGGAGGCACTGCAGCAAACCGGAGCAGAACAGAGATCAGAACCGGGTCAGGAGAGGAGTCAATGCCACAGTAAAGCAGCTAAAGAGTCTGAGTTTGAACCCAAGTCGTTTGTGTGCCACAAAACATTCCTTAAGCCTGGGAACACACCGGCTACCTCTACCGCAGCAGCGCGTGTGCGTTGCATTTCGGCGCCCGTGTTAACGGGTTAGCGCAGACACACAACCCGCTTGAGCTGGGCGTCTCAAGCGGGTCTCACGCTGGCTGCAGCAGCACGCCATCTAGAGAGTCGGAGTATCGCCTATTTTTCCCGCGTGCCACATGTGTGAAAATGATCTGTTGACAGTCATATTGACATCATACCAGCAACATAGAGACAATGTCTCTATCTGTAAATATGTCGTAATTCTTTTTTTAACTCAACACTTCCGCTATCTGTTTCAAATTAAAATCTGTATAGGTACTATTATACTATAGTAGGTATACTACGTATACGGTAGTCATAGCAGAAACTATAATACAATTATGTTAATAAGTTAAAACAACATCACGTGAAGGGCAGTATTTTTCTGGTGATCTCTCTCTCTCTCACTCTCTCGATCTCTCTCCCTCTCTCTTGCTCTGAACGAGGGTAAACAAAAACAACGTGACTGCTTTCCGGTCATAACCGTTTCACTTTTCGAACCCCTTATTAAGGATGGATGACAGCAGAGACTGAACCCAGAACAATTTATAATGAAGTGAAATGAAACATTATATTATTGATGGCCATTATCAAAGGCAAACTCAAGTGTACAAAGACACAAAGGCAGTAGCAGCTCCTCGGCAGAAACGCTGTCTGTATGGACGCCACAGCAGCCTCGCCACGCACACACCCTGCTGAGGTAAAGGTAGCCGGCGTGTCCCAGGCGTTAGCTTGCTGAGCTAAAGCTTTGTTTACACAAGCCAACAATGCACCATCGACAGATATTCACGAGTGAAATGATGACTACCCCAGCTAATGCCTCCCGTGACTGGACTCTCAGTGTTACCCATAACCCCCCCCGACCATGTGAGGGAAGTACCTTTTGTCCTCCGCTCTGATGACTGACGGATCTGTAAGGTCCGCCCCCACTCCTGTCAAAGAACCATTCAGATGAGGAAAGAGAGAACGACATCAAATGGTCTGTTGAGGACAGCTTATAGGACCTTATATGGCATTGTCCAACCAAACAAAGTACATATTACAGTAAACCATGTAAGCTATTATTCAGTCATACTACTGGGGAGAGATGGATGGAGAAAGAGGGGGAGAGGGGGTGCTGACAGTTACACACACACACACACACACACACAGTCAGTCAGTCAGTCAGTCAGTCAGTCAGACAGACAGACAGACAGACAGTCAGACAGTCAGACAGTCAGACAGACAGACACACACACAGACAGTCAGACAGACAGACAGACAGACAGTCAGACAGACAGACAGACAGTCAGACAGACAGACAGACAGACAGACAGACACACACACACACACACAGACAGACAGACAGACAGACAGACAGACAGACAGAAAGACAGACCCTGTATGTCCAGCACCAGTAGTTCTCCACAGACAGACAGACAGAAAGACAGACCCTGTATGTCCAGCACCAGTAGTTCTCCACAGACAGACAGACAGACCCTGTATGTCCAGCACCAGTAGTTCTCCACAGACAGACAGACAGACAGACAGACCCTGTATGTCCAGCACCAGTAGTTCTCCACAGACAGACAGACAGACAGACAGACCCTGTATGTCCAGCACCAGTAGTTCTCCACAGACAGACAGACCCTGTATGTCCAGCACCAGTAGTTCTCCACAGACAGACAGACAGACAGACAGACCCTGTATGTCCAGCACCAGTAGTTCTCGACAGACAGACTGTCACACACACACACACACACACACACACACACACACACACACACACACAGACAGACAGACAGACAGACCCTGTATGTCCAGCACCAGCAGTTCTCCACAGACAGACAGACAGACAGACAGACAGACAGACACACAGACACACAGACAGACAGACACACAGACACACAGACACACACACACACACACACACACAGACAGACAGACCCTGTATGTCCAGCACCAGCAGTTCTCCACAGACAGACAGACAGACAGACAGACAGACACACAGACACACAGACACACACACACACACACACACACACACACACACACACAGACAGACAGACCCTGTATGTCCAGCACCAGCAGTTCTCCACAGACAGACAGACAGACAGACAGACCCTGTATGACCAGCAGTTCTCCACAGACAAACAGACAGACAGACAGACCCTGTATGTCCAGCACCAGTACAGACAGACAGACAGACAGACAGACAGACCCTGTATGTCCAGCACCAGCAGTTCTCCACAGACAGACAGACAGACAGACAGACACACACATACATACACACACACACACACACACACACACACACACACACACACACAGACCCTGTATGTCCAGCACCAGTACACACAGACAGACAGACAGACCCTGTATGTCCATTACCAGTAGAACAGACAGACAGACAGACAGACCCTGTATGTCCAGCACCAGTAGAACAGACAGACAGACAGACAGACAGACAGACAGACAGACCCTGTATGTCCAGCACCAACAGACAGACAGACAGTCAGACAGACAGACAGACAGACAGACACACACACACACACAGAGACACACTCACAGACAGACAGACACACAGACAGACAGACAGACCCTGTATGTCCAGCACCAGCAGTTCTCCACAGGAGTACTCGAGGGTCCAGTGGGAGAAGGCCAGGAGTGTTTCCTCCAGTGCGCAGCAGGGGGCGATCTCCTCTCCTGTGTTGTTGTTGCACTTCCTGAAGTCTCCCGCCATGTTCCTCTCTATGGTCAACCACTGGCCGTCGGAGTGCCAGTGAACAAGAGACACGTCCAGGAACCTTGGAGAGACAAATTTAACACACAGAGAAACACACAGGCACAGGCACACACACACACACTCACAAACATGCACACACACACACACACACACAGTGATTTCTACTGTATGTGTTGAGTACAGACCTGGGAGAGTAGGGGACACTGTCTGGTTTGACTTGGTTGAACATTTGCATGAGTTTCTGAGCTGCTCTCTGCTGCTGGATCTCCTGTCAGGACACACAAACAGAAATGTGATGTTAAAAACTTACGGAAAAGAAAGGAAGTAGGCAGACACTTTCATCATTTTAAATGTATTATTATTATTTGATATATCAACATTGCAGGCTCTAGTCTAGGGCAACAGATAAGAAGCAAGGAGCTAGTCATCTCTGGAAATAGGTTCTTCCCACAGGCAGTTAGGTTGCTGAACAGCTGAACCCTGCGCAGTGCACTTGGCACTTTACACCCTGCACTAAGCACCTTGTACTGTATTGTTGTTTCGTTTGTATTGTGGACTGTGTTTGTTTGTGTGTGATACTACAGAGAGAGGCGAGGCTGAAGAATTTCATTGTATTAATACATATGACAATAAACTTGAACTTGAAGGAGTGGGCCCTACCCTGAGACAGAGCTGGAGGGGGGTGCTGCTGTGGAACTCTCTCTGCCAGGTGCGGACCACCTCCGGTCTGAAGGCTTTGACCACGTACACGCTGCCGGGCCTCAGGACGTCGGCCTCGGCCCAGGTACACAGGACCCGCGCGGCCCTCCGCAGACCCCCGTCCAGGGGGCCCTCCTCACTGGAGAGGGGCTGCAGCACCGCCGACAGGCCCCGAGGCGACCACGAGGACACGGACCCCCCACCCCCTCCACCGCTGGAGTCAGGCCCCATCCCCACCTCCTCCAGGGAGTACACACTGACCTCCTCACCCGCTGGGGGGGGAGACAGGAGAGAGAATTCTTTGGGAATCTGTCTCTGTTGGTCTCTTAGAGGGGATGCTTTGACTGGGGATGCTTTGACTGACGACAGCATGTAGGTAAAGGGATAGACTGTTTCTGTTTTTTGGGGATTAGGAGATACGTAGATAGCTTACCCAGTATGGAGACAGGTGTGAAGGGTATGGTGTAGGCTAGTCTCATCAGGTTGTTCCTCTCCATGGCTAACAGCAACAACAACAACAACAACAACAACAACACAACCACATAGGGAATGAGGTAATATCATTGAAGGTATCCGATTTATGTAAATAGGAAGGTAAATAATGATGATCTCTGCTTCCTGCCAGGAATACCTGAGTAGTGGGGCTCCAGGTCCTCTGCGGACTGAAACGTTGAGCTCTTCGCTAACAGATGGTAAAGAAAAACAAACCAGAAATAACACACATCAAACAATAGACGACTTTCCACGGCGGGGCTTACGCTTTGCGTGCCAGTACGAGCCAAGGCCAACTTGATTCCCACAGCAGCTCCTGGACTTCAGCGGTGTTTAATCTGGGCCTATCCCGTGCTTAAACTCTGGATTTGAGCCTCCTCTATTCCCCCTGGTCCTTATGAGGTCAAACGGGACTAGGGATGTGGTTTAGACCGAGGGAGGGACATTCTTATAGTGCTTTAGTTGATTAGTCAACTTGATGGGTTAGCAAACATAATCCGAGTTAGCTTGTTGTAACGACACAATGGAATTGATTTGAATAGCACTTCTTATGAATAAAATAGGAAGCCTTGGCATGCACTGGTACCACTGTGGAAAAGCGGCAACTGAACTCTACCTCACAGTATACATCACAGTGTAATAAATAAAAAGAACATGTTTAAAAGTAATTCTTCCTTCTTCTAGCATTGGAATTGCCAATGGCCCCTGGTCATAGCATTAGTAAGAAAAATATTACTTTTTCTTACGATGAATATGAATGTATAATTACAGATAGAAAGACAGATTTCTCTGCTTGCTTTGGAAGCTAGCAGATGGGAAAGAGAGCAAGAGGGAATGAGGAGCACTTTTGGTGAGAGACCCAGGTTGGTTGAAAGTCAAGACATTGGCTCAGCACCCAGTTTGAACGACTACATACCTTCAGACGCAATCCCACTCTGCACACTACAACAGAAGGGAAAACATACATATCCAGTCATTCATACTCCTAATGTGACCATACCTATGCCCCCACACGTGTTTGGTACCATTCCTCATTTCAAAGCCATGCATTACAATGAGCTTGTCTTCTGATATTTTCTACCTCCACCAGCCTCCCCTGCTGTGCCCACTACACCATGTATGATCTACACCCCGTGACGGACACTTACGAGGACCTGTGGCTGAGAGACTTGGCCCAGCTGTTCCATACAGACTGACTGGGGCTTCTGGAGTCCTGCTGGGTAAGAACGTGGCGTGTTACTCCATCTGTGGTTTAGATTCTCTCTCTGATAATAACACCATGTCTTCAGGTTGAGTTCTAGTTTATACATTAAACGTCACAACATGGCCAGTGGAATGCCTCTCAGTCAACACATGAAATAGCATACACATTCTTACCTGGCAAGAGAAAGATAATTTCTGCAATGAATCCATCGGTTCAAAATCTGTCAAAGATAAATTGACAATTGATGAAATTGTCCCAATCTTTATTAATCCATCCATCCATCCATCCATCCATCCATCCATTCACTTGTCCATTCAGTCATTCATCCATCCATTGATTCGTCCATCCATCCATCCATCCATCCATTCACTTGTCCATTCATTCATTCATTTATTCACCCATCCATTGATTGATCCATCCATCCATCCATCCATCCATCCATCCACCCACCCACCCACCCATCCATCCACCCACCCACCCATCCATCCCTCCATCCATCCATCATTCTTCAGTAGGGTATATGAACACATACTGAGCTGGTTGAGGCTGGCCGAGGCGGACCAACACACGGGCTCCCCTGCCCTGCGCCCCCTCCTCCTGCACACGTCCGAGGCCTGGGAGAGCACGTCCACCTGTCTCCCCTGGCAAACACAGAGGTCACCGCAGGGCAGAGGTCAAGAGAAACAGAAGTGACCATATCAACACTGTGCAGTTGGATTCGATTACGTGCGTGTTTCAGCTGGCCTATTGAGACTACACTCCTGCCACAGTGACTGAGTTAGTGCGTTGAGACAGTGACGGAGGAGTCCTACCCCCTCTGAGCCCCCTCCTTCCTGGATCTTGACCGTCTTCCTGCCCTGGGATCTCCCTCTGCCTCCTGCGGTCACGTCCAGGTCAGACCACTCTGGGGAAGAAAAAAAAACGGGTTAGGTTGTTGTCAACATGGCTGTCCGGCTTTGTTGTTGAGTAAACCTCTTCAACTCTTTGGAAATTCTATTCATGTCATGGTATATTTCTATCTGTATATAAAAAAAGTGGTTTCTGAGTGGGGCAGTCCCACTCATAGTTTTCATTTTTATTGACAGATAGAGTGAAGTTCAGACAGGAAGGATAGGTGAGAGAGAGAGGAGGGATGACATGCAGGATATGTCCCCGGCCGGAATCGGACCGGGGACCCTGCGGTTACATGGTCAGCGCTTAACCCGCTACGCCACCCAAGCGCCCCATTTCTATCTGTATAATACATCTAGGGACAACATCTCATCATCCGTGGAGGTCAGTAGTACAGTACCTCTGCTCCTGCTGCAGCTGAGTGGCTCCTCCCCTGACAGGCCGTCCTTGTTAGCGTAGCAGTCCAGGGCGGGAAAGGAGGCGCGCAGAGGGCTGAGGGGGGCGCTAGAGAGCGCCACGTTCTCTATGCTGGAGGACAGCGAGCGGCTTTTTCCGTAGGGCTGGTCCCTGGACGGACACGCCCAGCGGGGAGGACACTTCCTGGCCCACTGGGCCCGTCTGAAGTGGAGGGGGGCTCCGGGGGGGTCGTGCTCTCTGCAGAAGGCTGGGTTCACCAACCCTCTGGGACAGCCCCTCGCGTCCCTGGGGTCCGACAGCAGCATGGTATGGCTGGACGCTCTGGACGACAGGTCCACATCAGAGGACGGCCCTCCTCTGCCCTCCTCCTCCTCCTCTTCCTCCTCCTCCTCCTCCTCCACGGACATGGCCTGGCTAGGGGAGAGGTAGGGGTCATAGGCCCAGGATTTGGGGTGGGTGGGTTCTTGAGCACCAGTGTCTCCGGTCCCGGGGGGGCCCATGGGGGAACCGCAGCGTGACGGGTCACATGACTCACAGGGGGTCCCGTCTCTGGCCCCTCCCCCTAGGTGAGAGAGAGAGCCGTGAGGGGCGTAGCGGTAGCCGACCGGCCACACCTCGCCGTGGCGTGTGTCTACTACCCCCTCTACCCCCTCCTCCCCTTCCTCGCCCTCCTCGGTGTGACCCCCCGCCCCACCGCGGCCGGCCCACCCGCTCCGCTCCCCGACCGGGTGCAGCTCCAGCGAAGGGCGCTGGCCACGGAGCAGGGAGAGCGGGGTGCTGCGGTAGGCCTTGGGGGCACCGCGGCCGGCGGTGATGTCGTCGCCTCTGGGTGGGAGGCTCCAGCTGTGGGGGAGGTGGGGACGGGAGTGTGTGATGTGGCTGAGTCGGGCCTCCTCCTGCTGCAGGCTGTCTGAGGCGGAGAGGAGGGTGAGGGTGTCCACGGCCAGGGCTGACAGGTCCTGGAGCTGACCCAGTTGGCCGTCCAGAACCTGCAGGCTGTCCTGGATGAAGGGGACCCTCTCCGACACCTCGCCCAGAATAGCGCCCATCTCCTCAGCCCTGGATGTGGACAAAGGCATATGGCACAGAGGAGTATTGAGCTTTCCGGCGGAAAAAAAACACACCACAAACGTCAACCTCAGCAGCGCGCGTGCGTGTGCGTGGCGGAACCGCTGCGGCTCTCGCTGTTGCGGCTTCCACACTGGCTGCGTGTCTTCGGTGGCTCTAACTGCGGAGCTGCTACCGCCAGCCCTATCTTTGTACCTTGAGTTTTGCCTGCGACGCGCGCGGCACACAGAAAACCTAGGCGAGAGTCCTCATCTCTAGATGAGCGTGCCGCAGCAGCCAGCGTGAGACACGCACACGACATGAAACGAAACACGCACACGGCACGGCGAAATGAAATCTGCTGAGGTTGACGCTTGCGGTGTTAGTGTTACTATTACTGTGTTGTGTGTGCGTGTACGTGCGTACGTGTGTGGTTCACGACATCACAGCGATAGTCTCACTAGTCTCACCTCTCTGCAGTGGCTCTGATCCTGTTGATGTGGCTGCTGAGGAGCCCTTCGTTCTTCTCATGGAAATACGTCAGCACACACCTCTCCTCAAACTCATGCAGCCTCTTCAGGTCCTCTCTCCCCAGGTACAGCTCTGAGAGAGGGAGGGAGGGGGGTTACAAACTAACACACACTACATTTAGCTCTCTCACACACACAAACGCTCACACGCACGCACACACACACACACGCACACACACACACAAACCCACATGCACACGCACACACACACACACAAGCACACACAAACCCACATGCACACTCACACACACACACACACACAGACACACACTCACTGAGGCCGGAGTCCCTCTCCTGCTCAGACGCGCCCCTGTGCTTCCGGTAAATGGCACTCACACCCTGGGTCATGTGACAAAGGACTACCAGGGGCGGGGGCAACCAGGGCTTCTCCTGATAGGTCATAATGTAACGATACCGGTTGTACTTCCACAGCTCATTGGAACAGGACTTCATGTCAAAGTAGACATTGCTGTCGAGACAGAACCACACAAACACAGTGGCGTTAAGAGAAACTAATAGAGACAAACAGCACATACAAATTCAGTCAGAGAAAATGAGATGAGACTGAATGAGAAAATCGTAAAAATGTCTAATCGTGTCATGTTGAATGTGGGTTGAGAGAGGGCGTACTTGAAGAAGGCGATGAGGATGTTGACCATGATGATGTACTGGAAGAACAGGTAGACGGCCTGGAGGAAGGGGGTGAGGAAGGCTCCGGGGGCGCACGACTTGCCATCTGCGCACGCTGTCATACCAGAAAACACACCAAAAAGACAACGTCTCAACAGTCGTTTTGTATAAAACTGCCCCCGAACTAGCGCAACAACAGCAGACAACCAGTCTATGGTGGTCACTAACCAGTCTATGGTGGTCACAAACCAGTCTATGGTGGTCACTAACCAGTCTATGATGGTCACTAACCAGTCTATGGTGGTCACTAACAATCTATGATGGTCACTAACCAGTCTATGGTGGTCACTAACAGTCTATGATGGTCACTAACCAGTCTATGATGGTCACTAACCAGTCTATGGTGGTCACTAACAGTCTATGATGGTCACTAACAGTCTATGATGGTCACTAACCAGTCTATGGTGGTGGTCACTAACCGTCTATTTCGCCAGCGTACACTTCTCCAAAGATCATCCAGTAGGGTTGGAAGACCACATCCCGGGCCAGGCTCCATGACGGAGCCTCTTCTGGGGACAGGATGGCCTTCCTGGACACGCCGAAGCTCAGCAGCACGATGGCCATCATCACCACGATGTAGAACATGTTACTGGTCTAGGCAGATGGAAGATTTAACCTGAGTATTTCTCATTTTGTTTGGTTCGGTTTTAGGCCTATACTGTGAATAGTATCTTGACGCTGTGTGCTAAGGGTACAGTGTAACGGTACATGTCACAACATGATGAAGTGATGACACTATTATTCCTGGAGGTTAGTGGAGGCTTGTGGAGGTAGATATCGGAGAACCGTCTCATGGTAATGCGTGGAACAGAATGAGCTATGGTATCAGGCACATGTTTGGACACATCTATACCACTTCCTCATTCCGTTCCATGCATTACAATGAGCCCGTCCTCCGATTTCTACCTCCGCCAGCCTCCCCTGCTGAGGGTGTGAGGTGTGTGGGGGGGGTGCTGGGGGGGGGGGAACTACTGACCATCTTGGTGATCATGGTGAGGTAGGGTCCGGCGTGTTGATTGACAGCCAGCAGGTCCAGAACTCTGACAAACCAGAGGATGATGTCCAGACAGTAGCTGATCCGCCCGGCGACCCGGTAGGACCCGCCATGCCACCTCAGCACCAGCCCGGTGAGGAAGAGGAGGATGGCGATGAAGTCAGAGACGTTCCAGTACTCTCCGAACCACACCTTCAGCTTCTTACTCAACTTCCTCGGCTCTGATATCAACACCTGGCCATAGAACACAATACGATGCAACTGATTTAATATATGAAAGCTGTATTGCCAACTACGACGTTTCACAAAATCAGAATACTCATTCGGCTCGTGTACGTGAACGGTTGATAAAACAGATGGAAACCCTCTTTTCCAGGGATCTTCTCACAGTGACTGATTACTACTACTAGTTCTAATTGTCCATATTCTAGAATGTACAGACTCAGATCTGTGATGATCTAATATCAAAGTATATAAACTGATGAACCAAAACATTATGACCACCTGCCTCATATGATGTTGGTATTATGCCTAATATGCTCACGCATCGATGAGCCTTGGGCGCCCAACACCCTGTGCTGTCCAAATGTATGACAATTAAGTAGAATAACAGACACGCACACACACACACACACAAACACACACACACAAACACACTTAAGGGCTCTGCACACAGCGTGCGATTTCTGTTGCGCGTCAACGTTCCATTTTGAAGTTTGAATGGAAGTCTATGAGAACATACAACAGAAATTGCATCGCACGCTGTGTGCATTGGGATGCGATGTTTTATGATTTTCTCATAGACTTCCATTCAAACTTCAAAATGGAACGTTGACGCGCAACAGAATCGCACGCTGTGTGCAGAGCCCTTTAAACTACTGTCTTACTATGTTCACATTATTTAATACAAATAAAACAATTAAACAGAGTTTATTCTACTGCTTTAGCAATTATAGTAGGCTATGCTTTCATACGTCTTATACACAGGGAGTGCAATAGCTTGATAACAAAAAAAACGGAATTGTAAAAGTTATTTGAATCCTGTTAAGTAGGAGAAGAGTGAATTGCATAATAAAGATACTACAACCCTAAGGCAAGGTGTATGTTGTTGAATAGTAATAGAAAAAAAAACTTCATAAGAGAGGCAGGGCAAGAGGAAGCGAGATAGAGGGGGGAGAGTGAGAGACAGAGAGATAGAAGGTGAGCAAGGGAGGACAGGGTGGGGGGACGAGAGAGAGAGAGAGAGAGAGAGAGAGAGAGAGAGAGAGAGAGAGAGAGAGAGAGAGAGAAAGGGAGAGATAAGTAAATGAATGTGAGGGGAGAGTCCCTATCAGGCCTAAGAGATAAGCTGTGTCAGAGTCAGTCAGACCTTTGAGTCAAACACACCAGAGATAAGGCAGCATTTCACATTTCTTTGCTTTCTTCTTCCAAGGACTCTACCCCCACACACACCACACACACACACACACACACACACACACACACACACACACACACATACACTGTAGCCTTTTCTCAATATTTAGGAACACAACTCCTCACGTCCTCTCCTCTATCCTCTGCTCGCTTTGCCTTCCAAAAGCTTTGGAGGAAAATATGGAACGAAGGAAGGGAACCTAGATCTTGTCCTCCAATGCGTTTTCAGTAGAGAGGAGGAGGAGAGGACGCAAGGAGAGGACACAAGGAAAGGACGTGAGGAGAGGACGTGAGGAGTTGTGTTCCTAACTAGTGAGAAAAGTCTATAGTGTCTTGTGTCCTCACCTCTCGAGCCTTCTCCACAGCGGTGGATAAGATGTAGGCGATGACCAGCCACTCCTGTATGCTGGGTCTGTCCTCCATCTTCACCAGCACAGTGTAGGAGAAGAGCATCAGGAAGGCCAGATAGGACATCTACAACACAGCAGTCATACAGCATTAGATACATCTACAACACAGTGACATACCGGAGAGAGTATGTCATAAACACTACATAAGGGATAATGAGTAAAACAGCCAGTCAGCCAACCAGCCAGCCAACCAGTCAGCCAGTCAGTCAGCCAGCCAGCCAGCCAACCAGTCAGCCAGCCAGCCAACCAGTCAGTCAGCCAGCCAGCCAACCAGTCAGTCAGTCAGCCAGCCAACCAGCCAACCAGTCAGTCAGCCAGCCAACCAGTCAGTCAGCCAACCAGTCAGTCAGTCAGCCAGCCAGCCAGCCAGCCAACCAGTCAGTCAGCCAGCCAGCCAACCAGTCAGTCAGCCAGCCAACCAGTCAGTCAGCCAGCCAACCAGTCAGTCAGCCAGCCAGCCAGCCAGTCAGTCAGCCAGCCAGCCAGCCAGCCAACCAGCCAGCCAACCAGCCAACCAGTCAGTCAGCCAAGTCAGTCTGTTTGTCATTCATACCAAACTGATATGAATTAAAACAAAAACAATACCTGTGCTGTATAACCAATTAAATATCATTGTGTCTATGACACATTATGCCTAGAACGGTATAAAACCACTGAGACAATTTCAACCAGATTGCAAACAGCAAAACCCAGCAGGGGAGGGAGACACCGACGGTGAGACACGTAGAAGACGCCGTGGCCCACTCACTCACCGTGTGGAACCAGAACTTGACGACGGGAGCGTTGTAGAACTCGCACAACCTCCTGGTCCAGAGCAGGCCGCGCGCGGCGACGGACCTGAGGGTGTTGGCCAGGGTGCCGGTGTGTGTGTCCCAGCGCGACCTCCCCTTCTCCTCATCCACGACGGCCTGCTGCAGGCCACACAGACATCAGGACCACATGAGCCTCTCCAGTCCTGACAGACTCATATGGACAGTTTCCCAGACACTGATGAAACCTAGTCCTGGATTTAAATCACACTTTTTCAATAGAGAATTTTTCGATTTTCGATTTCTCTCTTTTTTGGGGGGGGTCTTAAGAGTGGGATGTATCTGTGTCTGGGTAACGAGTCCATATACACTCTCTTCCTATGTGGAAGAGGGACTATCGGACGACATCGACAACGTTAGCACCGTTGCTATCACGACATGACAGATAGGAGCTCCACAGCACCTGGGAATACTCATCAAGACAACACTCATTCCAGAGAAGTTAAGTGTGACAAGAACGATAAAACCAACGAACATACAGGTTGGTACACTGCTTCAGACTGGGGGATAGATCAAAGGGTCAAACACTACAAGAGCTGATGGAGAACTCTCTTCTGGGCTCAGACCACACAGCTGGAGTATGGAATTGCTCTGCTGTCTGAAGTAAAAGATTCCTTCAATACAGATGTTGTTACTGTCCTTACACTGACATCCTTACGTAGACAAATATTTTTGTTATAAGTCAGTTTGAATAAAGGGCGTCTGCTAAATTCCAAAAATGTAATGTAAATGTCGATAAGTACTATGCCCCAGCAACTAACATAACATTATATAACATTAGTATAGTGGGATACAGTCGGTGTGTGGTGCTATAGTGAGAGAGAGAGAGAGAGAGAGAGAGAGAGAGAGAAAGAGAGAGAAAGAGAGAGAAAGAGAGAGAAAGAGAGAGAAAGAGAGAGAAAGAGAGAGAAAGAGAGAGAAAGAGAGAGAAAGAGAGAGGGAGAGAGTGAGAGAGTGAGAGAGAGAGTGAGAGAGAGAGTGAGAGAGAGAGTGAGAGAGAGAGAGAGAAAGAGAGAGAGAAAGAGAGAGAGAGGGAGGGGGAGAGAGAGAGAGAGAGAGAGAGAGAGAGAGAGAGAGAGAGAGAGAGAGAGAGAGAGAGAGAGAGCGAGAGGGAGAGGGAGAGGTGTGAAGTTTACCATGTGTGTCTCGTCCTGGTCCTCTGGCTTCTCTGTGTCCCCTCTGTGGGACTGGGGCACATGGGACATCTCAGCCTGGCTCTTAAACTCCAACAGCAGGATGGCAGGGGGCAGGAGGATGCTCAAGATGATCTGAGACACACACACACACACACACACACACACACACACACACACACAGATAAACTAATCTCACTTGATGCTTATTGTCAAGTTATCTGTGGCGTTTTCTGTGCTTCCCCTAACTTGAAAGGGCTTTGACCGTTTGACCAGAGTTTCACTGGGACTCCACTCTTTCTGCATCCAATGACCAGACAGCAATTATCTTTCTCCTTTTATTTTGGACTTAATTTTGTCTCTTTTTCATCAGATTTATAAGTAGTAGCAGTAGTAGTAGGTGAAAAACCTTTGAAAAGGTATAAACACAAAATAAGCGGCTAAGAAACATGAAGGAATTTACAATGCAATAAAACTTAAATTATGTATATAAAACAAAATTATGTACCGCCCTTTTAACTTTACCATAAACTGAACTTGATATCAAACACCCAACAGCAACCAATTTGCTATCAAACAAATCCAAGATATCAAACAAACAACAACACACATCCAAGTCATCTCACCGTCAGCCACTCTGGTCTCTGCAAACAGTTGGTTTGAGCACAGCACTGCAATAGCACACGTTCCTACCACAGTGTGTTTGTTGAACTGAATCCTCCACTGTGGGACTGCAGACTACAGGGAGTGGTGATTGTTCAGGTGAGCTGCTGGGTGATTAGTGAATTGATTTCAGCTGTGCAGGCCATGACTGTCATCTCATGTTTCTCCTCTGGGGGGAATGGGAGCCAAAACCCATGTTGGGATGGCTGAGTTTCTCTAGGGAGGGGAAATTGGGCTCTTTTTCCTTGTTTGTGAAGGAATGGCACTGTATTTGGTTTCTTGTTGAGTTTGCCAAGACACACACACACACACACACACACACACACACATGGATAAACTAATCTCACTTGATGCTTATTCCACTTTTTTGTATATATGGGTGTCCAATCGCAAACATGACAACAATAACTCTCATTTCACTCGTCTCACCTCTCTCTACATTACGTTCCGACTCTCAAACCAAAGAGAAGGCGGTACTGCTCTCGACCCTGAGGCCCTCTATGACATCGCCGGCGTCCCTCACCCTCACCTTGAACCAGGAGTTCTTCCTCATGTTGAGCCGTCCGATCCACAGGTCGGTGAGGAGGGTCTGGGTGCAGGAGTGGGAGAGGAAGGGCCTCAGGCCGGAGGACACGGCCATCTGCAGGCAGGTGAAGTGGCACCACGCCTCCATCTCCGACGTCAGCAGCTTCATGGCCATGCGCTCGTTCTGCCGGAAGGCGCAGTCCAGCACGTCCACGGCCAGCTGGCCAAACTCCCTGAGCCACGACACATACACAGAGACATTCCATAAACAAACACACGGCTGTGGCGCAGGAGGTAGAGTCGCCGTCTAATGATCACAAGGTTGGCAGCATGTCGAAGTGTCCTTGGGCAAGACACTGAACCCCAAATTGCTCCCAGTGAGCGGGCCAGCGCCTTGCATGGCAGCTTGCCGCCATTGGTGTGTGAATGTGTGTGTGAATGGGTGAATGAGAGGCCGTTGTAAAGTGCTTTGGAGCAGCTTTGGAGCAGCAAAAAAGGCGCTATATAAGTGCAGGCCATTTACCATTTACCATTTACACACACAAATGCTAAACAGACACACGCACACACATACAAACACACACACACACAGACATACAGACACACACACAGACATACAAACACACACATACACACACACACACACACACACAGACATACAAACACACACACACAGATATGCACTAACAAACACACACACACACACACACACACACACACACACACACACACAACCATACACTCACATAAACACAACCACACTCACTCACTCTGCTTGAACAGTCAGTCTCCACACAGTGCCTACAGGATATCCTCTTGTTGCACACAACCACACAACTAAAGACACACTTCAGACACCTCAACACACACACACACACACACACACACACACACACACACACACACACACACACACGACACAGCCAGGTCCAACTCACACCGAGTACGTTTTCAGCTCCTCTGCCGTGGCGTCGGCCATGTTGCTCTGTCTGGCCTCGTGGGCCATGGACCGGTACAGCTTACAGGCCACCGTAGCCCTGGCCATGGCCTCCTCGCCGTGTTGCCATAGGAACAGAGCCATGGGCTGACGCCGCTGGAGCACGGCCCACACGAACAAGTCGTTGAAGTTGTAAACCAACAGAGGAGAGTCTCCCAGCTCGGAGCTCTGGGCCGCCCGCAGGTCCCGCTGAGAGATGGACCTCTCCTGGTGACGAATGAATGAATGAATGAATGAATGAATGAATGAATGAATGAATGAATGGTCTTTATTGTCATTTATACAGTACAGGTACCATACAACGAAATTTAGGAGGGGGGGCTCCCCTGGTGCTAGGAAAAAAGACTAAAAACAAGAGAGCCAAGGGTAAAACAAAAAAGAGAAAAGAGCTGATTTACATAAATAAAGGCTATGTACACTATCTACTATACAATAAAACACTGTGCTGTACACTATGCTATACTATAAATATCCTAACTTTTTCCTATATCGAGACGAGGGGGCAGGCGGTGAGGACACTAGAGGACACTAGTGGAAGAATGAGGACACTCCCCAACCACATCAGACAGGCCCAACACCCTCCCAACATTTAAAACAGGCCCTCAAAACCCACCTCTTCAAGCTCGACCTTCACCAGTTAACCCTCTCCCCCTCCCCTTCCCATGTGTCCCCAGCACTACCTTAATTAGGCCCCCTATACTTTCTTTTCTTTTATCTTTTGTTTCTTTTTATTATTACTACTCGATCTTTTCAGTTTGTAAAGCGTCTTTGAGTGTCTAAAAAAGCGCTATATAAGTCTAATGTATTATTATTATTATTATTATTATTATTATCACTTCTACTGAGGGAGGGTATTACTGTTGAGGCAGCAGGCGGGGAGGACGTGAGGACACTATCAACACTACGGAGAGAGGGCACTACTATTGTGCTACTCTACTGCTACTGAACTACTGCTCGTATACCATGTAGGCCTACTGATAACTGCTGATGCATTTATTACAAATTATGGATTGTTCTGTTTCTGACACGTCGACTGACCCTGTGATATGATAAGGACTATGGCTGCCATGTGATGTTAATCATTACGGTTTTCAGTGTTTTATTATTGGAGATAATGTTTTATCTTTTTTAGTGTTTGTTTTTTTACCAGACCATGCGGTTGTAGGGGCTGAGCGGTGTGGGAGAAGTGG